>NC_090741.1:95523007-95535507 GCF_036898095.1 Palaemon carinicauda | reverse complement strand
ATTTAACAGTGTACCTAATGAAATATATACTGTATGCTCGACAAGAATAACAGGAGAGAGAGAGAGAGAGAGAGAGAGAGAGAGAGAGAGAGAGAGAGAGAGAGAGAGAGAGAGAGAGAGAGAGCAGATTTAATCTTGTCTTAATCCAGTGAGATTAGTGAAAAAGGTGAGGATGCACCTTGGGCATACCCTGGGGAATGGCATCTGTCATTAACGGCTAGCATTGTGTCACTCAGTTTGGATGGCTCGTCTCTAACCGCAGTGTTCATTTTTCCTTAAAGTGGTCGAATTATTTTGACATGGGTACGCTGTACAGGGGAACAAAAATCGTCTCAGCGGCCACGACAGAATGGTTATAGTAAAACATAAACAAGCTGACGGAGTTAAAATTGCCAACATTGTGGATTTGACAGCTTTTAAAGATGCATTTCCAGTTCTGTATGAAATATTAACAATTGCTCTTGTATTCCTAATAACATCTGCATCCTTTTAGGGAAGCTTCATTTCATTAGGACATATAAAGAACTACCTCAGAAATCTGTGTGATCATAAATTACCTTGTGTATAATTAATTGATATCCACTAGGGCAGGACAAAGAATATCGATATGGAAAAGTTTGTTGATATTTTTTTGCCAGGGAACATACTAGCAGTATGATGCAGGTGTATTAAATCAATACATCTGGATCATTCTGTAATAAATACTATTAATTAAACTATTAGGTTCAATAATCAAGTGACCAAATGTAATGAAATACATATTCCTTAACTGAAGTCGCTAATTATAGCAATCAAATGTCTTGATTTCTTTTGATCTCCCTATTTTAGCATATCATAGATACAATAAATTATTAATTCAAATTTTTTTTTTTCATTTTTACAGTAAGCAAGTGTTAATTTTCATTCTCTTGATTATATTTTGTTTACATACTAAGTGGTTATATTTCATTGCCAAATCACTGCATATAATATCTAATCTGCATTTACAAGTATGGTCAGAGGTTCATAATTCCTATTGAAAAAAATATTTTAGCAGGTTTGAATTATATAATACAAATTGTTCTCAAATTGATTGACTTAAATATTTTAAAACAACCTAATATCTTTCTATATGACTTAAAAAAAAGAAATCAGTGTTATAATCTGTGCATGACCTGCGAACATACCCCATTGTTCAGCCGTGCCCCTAAGGTGTCCCCCTATTAATGGACTACTATTTTTGCCACTGGACCCTTCCAGTCCAAACCAAGGCCATCCCAGCAGGACAACCCTCATCAAGAAGGGCTGGGTGACCCTAACCAGAGCAAGGGTAAAAGTGGGCAAAACTGGAGATAACCATCACATTGGGGAATTAGCCACCAACCCTGAATTCCCATATGGGGCAACACCACAAACAATGCCTAGAGGTTCTCTAAATGTATCCACAAAGCCCTCAATACCCAAATTTAGACCTCAGAGAAGCAAAAGACATTGCCCTCCTATGGGTTTAACATTGTCGCGATAAGATATGATGATGATTCTGGTTCTCAAACTGTCTGAGCTTAGGATTAGGTTGCAAACACAACGCCCTTCGTAACACTAGTTGTTATCTACAAGTGTTGCTGTCACCTGAAATATAAGTAAAAATTAGCGCAAAGAGTATTAACTGCAATCAATATGCTTCAGGTATTGACATTTAGTCAAAAGGGCGCTTTATAACAGTATAGGCTACATATAAATACAAAAAGTAAACAAATAAATTTACACGCATATACACACACTCTATATATATATATATATATATATATATATATATATATATATATATATATATATATATATATATATATATATATATATATATATACATATATATATATATATATATATATATAAAAATATATATATATATATATATATATATATATATATATATATATATACATACATACATACATACATACACACATATACATAATAATAATAATAATAATAATAATAATAATAATAATAATAATAATAATAATACTGATAATGATCCTAACTATTATTATTATCATTCTCATTATTATTATTATTATTATTATTATTATTATTATTATTATTATTATTATTATTATTATTATTATTATTATTATTATTATTATCACCATCTTTAAAGAAACTATCATCCACATCGCAAAGGAAATCTTCAGTGCTTCCTCTGCTCAGAATCAATATAAGAAACTCGAATGGAGTTTATGTAGAGAAGATCAAATAAAATGAAACAGCAAATAGTACGAACATCAACCCGAAGCTATGATGGATAATGATTATGCTAATTTACTCTAGGACTACTGTATAAGGCGGGTTTCCACGGTCAAACGGTTCATCGAACGTGGTTCGACAGATAAGTGTTTGAAGTGATATTCAAACGCGTGAATGGGGTATTTGGTTGTCGAACACGTTCGAAGAAAGTCAGTTCTCGCATGACTTTTGTGGGAGGGGCTTCATTGTCCACAAACCTTAAGCATTTGTGGTTGCCTCCAACTCTTCGAACCGCTTGACAAGCAGGTTAGACGACCATGTTTGACGAACCATTCCTCCGTGTAAACCCCGCTTAAGGACAGACAGTGACACAAGTATATCCATCAGAGGTCAATCTGGTTGACAAGACAAGGAAAAAAGTATAACTCATAAATATCACAGACCGTGGGACTAGAGTGGAAGATAAGAGGATAGAGAAAACAATAAAGTACCAAGACTAATTAATTTAATTGAGGAGGCGATGGGATATTCAAGAAGTGATGCTAATAAACTTAGGGGCACTAGAGATCTTACATAGGTCATTAATAAGGAATCTTGAGAATGTAGACTCTGGTGTAGCCTTAGGACTTGTGATAAGGAGCGTGCTACTTGAAACAATGTAGTATACGATTAGTGATGAAAGGGATGAATTCCTAGGGAAGCTAGCTGGATGTAACCTGGAACCCAATACTATAAATCTCCAATCTCTGTAGACTGTTAATAATAATAATAATAATAATAATAATAATAATAATAATAATAATAATAATAATAATAATAATAATAATAATAATAATAATAATAATTAAAAACATTGTTATCCTAATAAATAAGGTTTTTCCAATTAAATTCATGAGTTTTTAAAAATATAAATCACTCTTAATACAATATGTTGAAAATTAAACATATTTCAATTACGATGAAACATAATAATTCTGAAGAGATAAGAGCAATATTTTGTATTTATCAACGATCAAGAATAAAAAAAAATACAGCCAATAAATAATATGTAGTCCAGTGAACCTGTTCTCTTTGGAAAGTGTTGCTCTTAATTAAGATTACAATTTAGTCCATTTGAGAGGATATTCTGTCAAAGATGATTACACGGGTGAAGGTCAGAAGGATTTGAATAATATTTTCGAAATTGGGAGCATTTCCCGATGGAGCGTTTTGTTGGAAAGAGCATGACATCGATGACTGGAAGGAAGTGGAGGAAATATGCTCTTTCGTTTGGATCTGTGACAGGATTTTTAAGTAATTTGCTTGATTGACTTTTTACCTTTTAAATGACTTTGTTTGGTCAAAAGTAGGTATTTACCCTAAGAGAAAAGATATAATTTCATTGTTTTTATTTTTTATTTGTTAATATTGATGTTTATCTGAATAGAATGTTTTTCCTAAAAAAAAAAAAAAAAATGTTTCTCTGTCCTTATCTAAACATTATAGATATTCAAAATTTTGTTAACTGTCTTATTTCCATTATACATTTTTTTTTTTATTATTCTCTTGTTAATCTTTTATAAATTTTTCTATACAAAAAGGAACTGAATTATGGTCAGTCTAAAATGAATTCGTGATGGATTACATGGAAATCAGACAACAGACAGACACCGATATTCAAATACAAAATCTGAAATACATTGGATATCTGAGCATTAAGTCCATAAAATCTATGAATACATTAATGTTGACATGTTCTAGGTCAGCAATATGTCATTCCTACATGAATGTTGACATTAATCAATAAATATCGAAATATATAATGCAAAACTGATGGATTTCTGTTGGATGCATAATAATGAAAGACATTCCACGCGAGGATATACTTTCACTGAACAATAAAATCATCATAACGAACAAAGGAAAACATTTATGTAATATGAAGTTCCAGCAATATTTGTAAATAGTATATGAAAAAAAAACATTTTTATCATTCGGAAAATATGTTTTGCGAATAGTTGTGCAATAATACATTTTGAAACAATTCCTTCAATTTTTCTGTTATCTTCTACATCGAACACCAACTTTGAATAAACAGTATTAGGCATATAACTATATAACACTAACATTTTCTGTCCAGAATCATAACTTATCAAGCAACTCGTTTAATTATTAGGAAAATTTTTTGGTTTTGGTAGTCTGTTGGAAACTTCCCTGCTTGGCAATCTACTGAAATAGGGTTCGAGACCCTTTCAAGCTTTATATTTCCTTGTAATAGCTGTAACCTCAATATCCTTGTGAGCTAAGGATGGGGGGGGGGGGTGTTAGGGGAGCCTATAGGTTTACCTGGTGAGTCATCAACAGTTAATGCCTGACCCTCCCTGGTCATAGCTAGGAGGAAAAGTGTCTTGGGCGCTGATCAAATGTGTATATAGTTAGTCTTTAGGGCATTGCACTGCTAGCTAGTGCATTGTTTCTGTCCCTTGCCTCTGCCATTCATGGGTGACCTTTTAACCCTATAACAAAACTAGAAGATTCAAACATTCATCTCAGCAAGCAATATCATTACTTGTTTCACTATCTTTCCCCAATATGAATTGAAATTGAATACAGTATTGGAACTTGAATTAATAAAAATCGTTCAAAACTAAAATAAACATGATATTTAACCGTTAAAAGTCTTCTACTAAAAATTTATTTTTTAATTGTAATGTAAAATTTACCTATATTTATAAATACAGTATTTACTTTTGTCATGGCACAAACCTTGGCATGCTTATAAATCAATGCTTCGCTACACCCATTGCATAACCATCTAAATGCCTATCAACAAACAGCTCATTTACTCAGCAACCTAAGTATTTACTGCAGATATTTAAAAACGTTTGCTTCTCTTTACAAAGTATTTATATAATGTTTATATTTACATGCATATTTTACAATTACGTAAGTACAAATAAACAGAAACACAAGCACATACACATAAACACACACACACACACACACACACACACACACACACACATATATATATATATATATATATATATATATATATATATATATATATATATATATATATATATATATATATTACAAGACTGTTATTCGTATTTCGAAGTCATCGGACGGCTGTGACTGCGACTTCCATATGACTTGCCAATCCAATAAAACATCAAAAGTTCTGTAAACATATCTGAGAGAGAGAGAGAGAGAGAGAGAGAGAGAGAGAGAGAGAGAGAGAGAGAGAGAGAGAGAGAGAGAGAGAGAGAGAGAGCAAAATCCAATTGGTTATACAACTTTGGAGAGGATAAGGATATCTAGATCCTCTTTTTTTCCTTCTTGGTAAATGTTACTATTTATATTAATAATTTCTTCATTAATTTTCTTTAAAATTAACTTACGGAGTTTCCATTGTATTAATTAGAAAATAAGGAAAGAAGACTTGCTCATTCTTCAGTCTTATTTACAAATATAATTAACATCTTTTACTAAATACTTGTTAATACCTGAGCTGAATAAAAAAAAAAAAATATTCACGGTTAATAATTGATAATGTTTATCATAATTTCCTGTAATAAAGGTATCATTATTAAATAAGTTCGGAACACTTTACTCTGAAATTGTTTAGGGCAAAACGATGAAAGGTCAGTTTGCAAAAGGAACAGAGAACTAAAAGGAATAAAAGTCTAGAGGGGGGAAACATTTTTCAAGATAATGTTTACAAACGTTTCATCTTTTCCTTCAGGAGATGAAAACCTTTATATTTTGCTCTTTCTTTCCTACTTCATTTCTTTCCAAAATCAAATTCTGTTTTTCTTTTTCACTATCACAGTTTTAAATGGTTTACCTTTCATCGTTTTTGGATCCTAACTTCTGAGGTATTTTGAAGACCATAAAGTTTTTTTTTTTTTTTTTTTTTTTTTCAGTGGCAAAGAACGAGTAACCTAGAAAGCCCCTTGACGCTATCCAATCGGTCAAGGAAGGATGTAATGTCAATGTAAGATTTATATAAAATCTCAATCAGTTTGGAATGTCATTTTCAGTGATCTTTTAAATATGAATTAATCACTTTTGTATAAAAGTGTTGTGACTTGTTCTTTTGAATAAGAATCTAGTCAACATAATTGATAGGTGTATCAATTTTCGTGTGCTAAAGTACTGAGTGAAAGACAAACACTGCTTATTTGGAGAAGCAGGAGGCCTATCATCTTTGGAAGGGCAACATATCAGATTTGTCTTGGAATAACTGTACTCAGTTAAGAGCTGGTGCTCAGATAGTTTATGCTTTAACTGAAAAAGAATACAATTTAACCATAAAAGAAACTCTGTCTGGTAGAACCAAAGAACATAAGTGGATGAGCTACCCTTAAATGAAAAAATCAATCTTCCTCATTCCTATTTCCCTGAGGCTATCCTAACTATTTTATCTTTTGGTCCCGGGAAATAAAAATTATCTTGATGGACCTTGATGCTTATGGAGGCATAGACCAAAATGGTACAGTAAACCCTCATTATTCGCAGGTTCTCTCTTTGTGGATTCAGAGAACCGAATAACCTATTAAATGAAAAATCACGTATCTTGAGATGTGGCAATTTAAAACCAGCCGTGCTCCTTTGCACCCGGCATTTTGCATAGTTTCCCTCTCCACATTGCATGACACCCCATCTCTCACTGACTCGGCCTTAGTCTTGCAATATCTCTCCTTGCCTGTGCATCTCCCACTTCAGTCCTTTTGTGCAGAATCACGTTATATAAATAATTGATGTAAATAACCTGTACATATCCTGTGTTTATAAATATTTTAGTATAAAATGTGATACGTACATTACACTACCTTATGCACCAAACAGTTTACGGCTCAAGAGTTACATCATGCTTCAGACTTACTGAGTGGAATTTCATACGTAAACGGGTAGTGATCTTGAAATGATACATTTTCTTTTAATTTGTATTATGATAGTGTATTCATTTTATAAGTTTTATTGTTATATTCACTTCAAAATACCATACTTTATGGTATTAATATAAATATATGCTACCTGTGTGGTTGAATGGCGCTAGTTGACCTGCTGAAAACAGTGATCACTTATGAATGTTACCTGAGCTAATTAGGCTGTACTGTAGAGATAGTACACTATTGTATCAGCGTCTGTTGATAAATAGGAACCAAGTATTTTGTTATTACAGTACGTACTACATGAACGTATGAGTGTGGAGAGGACTCATGTTCTGTGTACTGTAGCCTTACTGCATACATAGTGTACATACATACATACATATACCAAAGCACTTCCCCCAATTTTGTGGGGTAGCCGACATCAACAAATGAAACAAAACAAAAAGGGACCTCTACCTTCTACGTTCCTCCCAGCCTGACAAGGGACTCAACAGAGTTCAGCTGGTACTGCTAGGGTATCACACCCCACCCTCCCCCGTTATCCACCATAGGTGAAGCTTCATAATGCTGAATCCCCTACTGCTGCTACCTCTGCGGTCATCTAAGGCACCTGAGGAAGCAGCAGGGCCTACCTGAACTGTGTCACAATCGCTCGCCATTCATTCCTATTTCTAGCACGCTCTCTTGCCTCTCTCACATCCATCCTCCTATCACCCAGAGCTTTCTTCACTCCATCCATCCACCCAAACCTTGGCCTTACTCTTGTACTTCTCCCATCAACTCTTGTATTCATCACCTTCTTTAGCAGACAGCCATTTTCCATTCTCTCAACATGGCCAAACCACCTCAACACATTCATATCCACTCTAGCAGCGAACTCATTTCTTACACCCGTTCTCACCCTCACCACTTCGTTCCTAACCCTTAGACAATTCATCTCAAACACATCAATTTCTGCCTCTATACAATTACAGAAATATGTTTATTTATTAACACAATGCTTATATTATGATAGAAACCAAGTAAAAACCGTATTAGGCAGTACAGTGGATTACTTAGTGTGTTAGCCGACCACCCATAAGCAATTGGCATCGAGTTGGCAGTTAAGGAGTTGATATACACTAGGACAGTAAGTATTCTTGCTTTCCAAGCTTGTCTCTGTTATCTAACCCCTGCGAATATGGAGGGCTGACTGTATTTTTCCTTTGTTTTTAAAAAGGACAGCAGATATCTTGGCTACTGAGAGAGAGAGAGAGAGAGAGAGAGAGAGAGAGAGAGAGAGAGAGAGAGAGAGAGAGAGAGAGAGAGAGAGAGATAGTTAGTGTATTGATTGTTTGTTGTGAGAAAGACTGTTGGTATAAATGAGATTTTTTGTTTATGTTTTAGCTAGGTAAGGACAGTAGTGCATGTCTTGGGCGAAGCATTATTTTTTATTTGACTGCACCTAGAGGCAGGTGTGAATGCTGGACTATTATTATTATTCATTACCTGCGTGGAAGTGTTGATTTATTTTCTGAGCCGTAATTCCTCCTTTGGAGAGTTATTTTTTGAATGCCGATCAATAGTTGCTGACCTGGCCTGGAATTGAATATATTTGGACTGCTCTGTTGGTTTGCTGAACCGTTGATGACCTGGCTTGTGTATTACGATTATGATTACGTATGATGATGATAACGTTCACAACCCAAATCAGTTAATACAATTGTGATTTGAAATTTTTCAGTGTTCCGGTGGCTACAGAGTTGTGGTTGGGCTATAAAAGAACTGTTGGCCCTTGTGTGGACAAAGAGGTCCACACATAAACAGATATTGGTTTTGGAATGTGGTTAGTTTTAAGTATTGTTAGAGTTTATTTGATTGTGGAAAGGTTTTGTTAATTATTTTAGTTTTAAGGAATATAATATTAAGATTATGGTTTTTTTCATTTCACTTCTGTCTAAGAGTCCAGTTTATTATAACGTAAAGGAAAAGTTTGTGTAGAGGAGACATTTGTCAGTTAGTGTGATCAAGGGTGTTGGGGTTGTTCTTGCGACATCCCAACAAATTATTTTGGCGTCCGAACATGGACTGCCGAGGTGGGATTGATAGCTGATCTCTTGGACGGAGGACTAATTAGGATAAGAAATCAGAGTTAAAAATGAAAATGGAAGAACAGTTAAGGGTTTTGAAAGAGGAATTGCGGCTGAGTAAATAATGGGAGCAGAAGTTGATAGTTAGGAAAGAGAGGTTGCTAGTAGAGAATGAGAGATAGAACTGTGAGGATGAGGTGATGTGAAAGGAACTGAAAGCGCTAAAGGGAACCCTGGAGAGAGTGGAAGAGGGTATTGAGATGAGGATGCGAGAGAATGAGGAACAAATGGAGAAACAAATGGAAGCTATGATGGGGAACGTATTGGGGATGATGAAAACGTTCATGGGTGAAGGGGCAGTCGGAGGAATGGCTTCTACTTCAGGTAATGGGTTGATAGTGGAAGAGAAGGGTCAAGTAAGTGATAATAGTGAAGGGAGTGATAGTGAGATTGAAGATAAGGGAATTAGGTATAGTAAGGATGAACAGAAATGTGATAGGAATAATGAGAAGAAAGGTAAGAGTAATGTGAAGAGGGAAAAGAAGAAAGGTCAGGATAAGAGTAAGGATGATCATGAATGGGTGAAAGTGGTAAGTAAGAAAAAGAGTAAGAAGGAAATGGTTAAGGATAGGAATTTAATTGTTGAAGTAGATTCATTATATTCAAATAAGGAAGAAGGCAACAAGGGAGTAGGCAGTAAAGATAGTGAGAATGAAGTTGAAGTTTGTAAGACAGTGTTTATGAGAGAGGTACCGAGGTGTGAAAGGTTTAATGAACATAGCAGTAGGGATGAATAAGACTATTTTAAGGAGTATGAGAGGTATTGTCGGGATAAGTATGGTGATAGTAAGAGAGTTTGGGCTAGGGAGTTAGGAGAATATTTGACAGGGTATTTGTTGACGATGTATTGTGTGATATTGAGTGTAGGGGACATTGATTGAGGAAAGTGTTATAAAGAGAATAATTGAACAGGTAAAATTTATGAAAGGGAGTGTTAGGTATAAGCGTAAGAATGATTTTGTTGATGCACGGATGAATGTAGGAGAAGCGATATCAATGTATGTATGTAGGTTGGAAACGTTAGCTAGGAAGAGGTAGGGGATGAAGGCATAAATGAGAACAAAGAATTAATGAAGAAGTTTTTGGCTACTGTACCTGAGTACGTTGCTGAGTTTATTAATATGAAACGTAAGGAGAAAATGAGGTGAACTCAAGAGAGATTGACATGGGATGATATACTAGAGATATTTGCGGATTATGAATTAGATAGGTGCATGAAAGAAAGTAAATCTGTGAGTGTAAGAACTGGAATGGAAGAAAGTGTAATAGAATTTGGTAGTTATAAGGATGCAATTTTGCGAGGGCCAATGGGGATAGCTGATCAGGTAATAGATAGGAGTGTTAGGGCAAGTAACGGAGGAACTGTGCAAGCAAATGGTGGATCTAGGCAGGATGATTGGCGCAATAGGGATAGGAGTGTTAGTGTGCAGCGAAGTAGGTCAGATAGTCGTGTCTATGATGAAAAGTGTTATAGGTGTGGAAAGGAAGGTCATAAGTAGAATGAATGTATATGGGGTTTAGGAGCATGTTTCGGGTGTGGAGAGACAGGGCATCGTATTAGTGAGTGTAAGAAAGAGAAAGGGGTTAATTGATATCGGTGTGGTGTGACCGGGCACATAGCGAGTGGATGTCGTAATAATCGTATGAATGTGATTTGTGGTAATTATGGTAAGGATGGTCATTATGCTAGAATGTGCAAGGAGCACTGAATGTGGTGTAGAAGGCCATGTAGCTAGAGTATGTAGGAAGAAGTGATTAAGTCAACCAGGATGTTTGGGAAACTAGAATGTAAGAGGGTTCAACTGGGTGAGTCCTCCTGTGTGTGTGGAAGAAATAGAATCACTGTTCGTGAGAATGGGATGAATAATTGGTTGGAAATGAGTAGGTATGAACCTAGTATGCATGAGAAGTTAGGGCCGGAAAATAAGCAATTAATCTTAGCTGAATATAGGTAAAACAAGCGTTTGAAAATTTTTAGTGAAGATAAAGTGCAAGGGAAAATTATAGGCATAGGTAGGAACCAGAATAGGCATGACAAAGGTGTAACTGTACAGGTGAGTATGGAAGATAAATGTGTTAATACAGATGAATCATTGCTTAGTATGATTGATACTTGCGGTGTGTGGTTTTTCCTTAGATGATGTAAAAGAAAGTATGACGAATGCGAGAATGAGAGATAGAATAAGTAGTATGAATGAATCTTTTATTAAAGTAGAAAATGGTTTTAATGAAATGGATGAATTGCTGAAGGAAATAAGTAAGAATTTAGGGCCAGATGATAGCGAGGTAGATGGGGTAGGGCATGATATATTAGGTGATAGGAGTTCAGATGAGAATCAGAATAGGACATTGATTGATAGCGATATGGAAAAAGAGGTCCTTTTCTCGACTGCGACTGGGTTATGCAAAAAATTAGGTAAGTGTTGTGTAAGACGGATTTGGCAAAGTAAGGGGGGGGGGATGTGAAGGATTGATTTTTGTTTTTATTTCTATTTATTTTTTGTTTGCCAAATCCAGAGAGAGAGAGAGAGAGAGAGAGAGAGAGAGAGAGAGAGAGAGAGAGAGAGAGAGAGAGAGGTAGTTAGTTTATTGACTGTTTGTTGTGAGAAAGACTGTTGGTATAAATGAGATTGTTTGTTTATGTTTTAGCTAGGTTAGGACAGTAGTGCATGTCTTAGGCGAAGGATTATTTTTGATTTGACTGCAGCTAGAGGCAGGTGTGAATACTGGACTATTATTATTATTACTATTATTCATTTCCTGCGTGGAAGTGTTGATTTATTTTCTGAGCTGTAATTCATCCTTTGGAGAGTTATTTTTTGAATGCCGATCGATAGTTGCTGACCTGGCCTGAAATTGATTATATTTAGACTGCTCTTTTGGATTGCTAAACCGTTGATGACCTAGCTTGTGTATTACGATTATGATTACGTATGATTATGATGATGATAACGTTCACAACCAAAATCAGTTAATACAATTGTGTTTTGAAATTTTTCAGTGTTCCGGTGGCTACAGAGTTGTGGTTGGGCTATAAAAGAACTGTTGACCCTTGAATGGACAAAGAGGTCCACACATAAACAAATATTGGTTTTGGTGTGCGGTTAGTTTTAAGTTTTGTTAGGGTTTATTTGATTGTGGAAAGGATTTGTTAATTATTTTAGTTTTAAGGAATATAGTAATAAGGTTATGGATTGTTTTCATTTCCCTTCTGTATAAGAGTCCAGTTTATGATGACGTAAGGGGAAAGTTTGTGCAGAGGAGA
>NC_090741.1:95515507-95518007 GCF_036898095.1 Palaemon carinicauda | reverse complement strand
CATACACACACACACACACACACACACACATATATATATATATATATATATATATATATATATATATATATATATATATATATATACATATATATATATACATATACATACATATATATACATATATACATATATATATATATATATATATATATATATATATATATATATATATATATATAATCGTTAATTATGTCCACCTGTTCAACATAAAAAGAATTTTGATAAATTTACACCGGTTACAGTCGGAATAAAACATATAGAATACTGTGTAATATTATGCCTTATGATGAAGAAAGGAAGACCGTTATAATAAACAGCTTTCCTATTACAAAGTACAGCATGGTACAGTCTGTCAAGATGTGACCGGAGAGGACGATCAGGAATGAGCAAAGAATTAAATGAAAGATGGTCTCGGAGATTAATATCCAGATTACGGTTAAGCTTCTTTATAAACTGGAAGTTTTTATTCAATAAATCAATACGAGAGTTAGCAGCTGAAGACCAGACTAAACAATGATTAATAAGAATTAAATAATTTCCTCAGCATAAATTGATCACCGAGTCTTCAAAAACTTTCTAAATAAGCCCATTTGTTGAACAATCGACAAAAACACAGCCAAGATGTGTTCTTCAAAAGTAAATTTGCAATGAAGAAGCACTCATAGAGTTTTGAATAAGTTCTATATAGCCTAGTTAATGATACATTGGCAAAGCAAAGTTCTGGATGTTGAGGGGCAACTGTCGTTGGCCTACTTACCAATCATAATATGAGTTTTGTTACGATTCAACTTCCTCTCCCATAATTTGCCCCAATCACTAACTTTATTGAGATCTTTATTAACCCTGGATAGGTTACGTTATTTGTCCACCTTAATTAGTTATCAATGGGTCGACCTCAACCCGAGGTCACAAAAAAATTCATTAAAAATTCATTTAAGAAGCAATTCACAATCTTTTACTATTAAAAAAACGTCAAAGAATATTCTATTCTTCCAAAAAAGTAAATGAAAGCTAAATCTAAAATAAATAATTATTACAAATAAATAAAAAGAATGAGTTTAAAGAAAAATTACTTTGAAAAAAAATTTACCTAAAATCTAAATATGGACATAAGCTAAAACTATTCTAAGCAGTTATTCTACGATAATTGAGCACCATTTGCTGAGATCCAGGGCGGGGGAGGAACCATAAGGGAATGTTACCTGAGATGAGAAAAAAGGTGTATGTTTTTTTTTGGCTAAAAAATCTATCCTCTTTTCAAAAAGATTCTGGGGTAGGTAGATGACATATTTAGTGGCTGAAATTTTTACAGGATATTGTATAATTATCGTACAACAAAAAAGTGGGAAAGAATCTGCACTTGGATATTATTTAGTGGTTTATAAATGAGAATTTTTATTGTTTTTTGTTTTTGTTTTCTTTGGAATTCTATTTTTATTTTTTTTATAAATAAAATCCTTATATCCATTGCTGAGCATGTTATTTATGCATGACAATATCAGAAACTTTATAAGAAAGAGGAATACATAGAGCTATGCCAGCTTGTTTCAGATATGCTCACAAAATGGCCGCTAATCACACCACCTTAGAAGGTCAAATCTGCTACCTGAAATGGATAAAAATATGTCAATATTAGCGAATCATTTACTTATACAATTCTTCGAGGATTTGCAGAAAATTATTAAGGTAGCTAGAATGAAGTTTATCGACTATTTTGTAATTAAATATAATAAAATAATGATCATAATTAAGTTATCATAAAGGTACAAACTTACAAAAACTGGAGCTATTTTGTAAAAACATACAGGGTAGAAGACATTCACAAAAACTTTATAACAATCCTTTTTCATATAAGCCTAAACACTACTACACATTCGATATTTATATAAAAATTTGATATAACACAACTTACCTTAATTAGGTATTGATGGGCCGAGCTCGACCAGAGGGTATCTCAGAAATAGCACATGGAAAAGAGCTGGGATGAAATGCGTCCTCACCCGACAGCTGCGCACACTGAACTGATGGCTCGCAGGTCATTATCACTCACAACTAATATGGAGGAAAAATTATGGCAAATAAACCTTTTTTTTTTAAACCTCGGGCCGTGTACGACCCATCACACCTATCCAGGGTTGTATTAGTCACCCACAGGTATTCAATCAGGAGATGGAATTGATGCAAAGAGAGTAGCATCATCTGCATATGTAAGAAGCTTGTTTACTTGGCCTAACCACTTATCACGCATATGCAGTATAAAAGGTATTGGGCCTAGAACATTACTCTAAGAGACACCAAATATTAAATTCCTATAATCACTATAGCGCTCATCGTCAACTACTCTCTGCAACCTTTTACTTAAAAATTCACTAATGATGCTAAGAAAAGACCCACCTATTTGAATGTGTCTAAGTTTGAAAATAAGGGTCTTATGATTATTAACATTCAAAGGCAGCACTAAAATCAAGGTATATCATAAAAACTTCCTTACCTCAAT
>NC_090741.1:95488007-95493007 GCF_036898095.1 Palaemon carinicauda | reverse complement strand
CTATAATTAAGGACCATACTACATCCACCTCTGTTTATTTTTATCCTAACAGCGAAAAAGGATTAGTTTTAAAACTTGCCATCAGCGGAGTAATTAATTTCATACATTCCAGTCCCTCTCTGGTGATGTTTAGTATTAAAAGACATTTTTATTTGTGTTGTGAGAATAGGGTAATATATCTATTTGGAACTAAAGGTTTTTATTATTCTTAAGTATTCTATCGAAATTTTGGATAATAAATATTCTTTCATACATTCTTTGTGATTTTCTCTTTTTTTTTTTTGCCACTAATGTTTTATGTATTGGCAGTATTCTGTCGAAATGTATTTTGCATACTATTATTATTATTATTATTATTATTATTATTATTATTATTATTATTATTATTACTTGCTAAGCTAAAACCTTAGTTGGAAAAGAGGGATACTATAACCCTAGGAGCCCCAACAAGGAAAATAGCTCATTGAGGAAAGGAAACTATAAAAACTTTAACAAATTAAGAGGAAAAGAAATTTGATAGAATAATACGCCCGAGTGTACCCTCAAGCAAGAGAACTCCAACCCAAGACAGTGGAAGACCATGGTTCAGAGGCTATAACACTATCCAAGACTAGAGAACAATGGTTTGATTTTGGAGTGTCCTTCTCCTAAACGAGAAGCTTACCATAGCTAAAGAATCTCTTCTACCCTCACTAAGAGCAAATTAGCCACTGAACAATTACTGTGCAGTAATTATCCCCTTGGGGGAAGAAGAATTGCTTGGTAACCTCAGTGTTGTCAGGTGTATGAGGACAGAGGAGAATCGGTAAAGAATATGCCGGACTATTCGGTGTGTGTGTAGGCAAAGGGAAAGTGAACCGTAACTAGAGAGGAGGATCCAATGTAGTACTGTCTGACCAGTCAAAGGACCTCATAACTCTCTAGCGGCAGTACGTCAACGGGTGGCTGGTGCCCTGGCCAACCTATTACAGGCCTCGATTTTTTTATGTAAGAGGAAATAATCTTATACTGATTTGTAACTCTCTCTCTCTCTCTCTCTCTCCTCTCTCTCTCTCTCTCTCTCTCTCTCTCTCTCTCTCTCTCTCTCTACGTAGATGACAGTATGAGACAAAGAATATTTAGACAAACGGAAAATTACCATTCCTTATTGCAATATGTTTAAAGATTGAATGTTAATTACTTTTTTATTTCAATTAAGTCTGCCCAAACAGACTTTCGTAATACTCAATGCTCGAAGTTATAAAAAGAAATATACCAACCCATGGTCTCTGAAAATGCACCAGAACTCATTTCCATGGCACAAGCTAAGGCTACAAAGTCCGGTACACAAGTAAGTCCAGCTACAAAGAGACTTGAGTCTTGCTTATGATTAGCTGCAGTGCCAAGTTTCCCCTCCAGCAGGTCAATCTTCAATCCAAGGTTCCCTAATGAACGGGAGGATATGGCGCTGTGTTTTAATAAATGCCACATCTACCAGATTATTGCCATTATCATAGGTTAAAGAAATATGGTAAGAAGGTCAATCTGAGATGATGCAAAAGGACATAAACAGTAATACACATCATTTCTCTTTGCATTTAAACAGAACAAACATAAAAAGGGAAGATTGTGTTGGGAGATCGAATCTCTTTTTCCAAGCTTTGCACGAGTATAAGTTCTAAGAAAACATGAGCAACCCTTTGAGTTACTACCGCTAAAGAGTTATTGGGTCATTTGACTGGCCTGACAGTATTACACATACACCGAATAGTTTAGCTTATTCTTAACTTACTCTTTTTTTTCTCATGCGCCTAAACAAGGTCCTTTAATGGACCTTGCACCTAACAACACATACACACACACACACACATACACACACACACACACATATATATATATATATATATATATATATATATATATATATATATATATATATATATATTATATATATATATATAATGGTGACCAGTAAATTCCTGCCTGGACAATTCCACCACGGATGTTTTACCGTTTCTTCTTGTTAATCACTTTTAAATTACATTGTTTCGTAATTTATTTAAATGCTGATTGTTTCTCTCTATCGTTTCTTTCAAATTGTTTATAAATTGTCAATTCAATTTTCTTATTTAGTTAAACTTTGGAAGCCTTCAACATTTGAACCTTTATATCATCCGAGAAAAATAGACGAAAGCTCTGTGATGAAGAAGATTATATCTATGAAAAGAATGTAAATAACAGCAGAAAAACTAGAACATATTGGCTTTGTGAACACTTTTATGAAGGTTACGGGGCTAGAATACATATAACTTTCAACTGCACTGAACCTGAAGTCATTCTTTTAACTGGATCCCATAATCACCCAGCAAGCGTTGAAGTAATTGGAAAATTGTTCCTTGTTTTTGACCTTCAATAGTGGTATTACTGACCCAGAGAGAATTTTAGTTTTTTCTCCAGAAAAAGTCCTGGATGAGTTAGAAAGTTCTAGAAATTGGGCCTGTGATGGAACTTTCAAAGTGTTGGCTAGTTTGTGGTGTTAGTTAGCAACTCTAAATGTAATTATAGGAGGATCATGTATGCCAGGGCTATTTGCATTACTTCCTAACAAAAAGAAAAAAATTGTCAATATAGTCTTTTCACTTCTATTCGTAATTTGCGAGGGAATAGTAAGACGGTAACTTGTCTCATTGATTTTTAACAAGGTCTCCATAATTCATTTGTTTTCAATTCACCACATTCTGAAGTAGCTGGCTGTGTTTTTAATCTTGGGCAATGTATTGACGAAAGATCTGTGCACTTGGTGAAAGTCTTGGGTACAACACAGACGACAGTTTCCATATGAAAATAAAGTGCTTTTTGTGCTTTAGCATTTTTACCAGTTGAAGACGGTCTCAACGGTTTTTTATATTTAACTGATGATACTGACATTCATACCGAATTTATAGTTTATTTTGAGATAACATATACTGGTACAGAAGAGAACCCCCCCCCCCCCCCCCCGCTTCACTTTCCGATTGAACTTTGGAATGTACGTGAACGAGTTCTAAATGACTTACCAAGATCAAACAATGCAGTCGAAGGTTTTCATAATGCATTGTGACCCTCAATAACATCAACCCATCCCAATTCCCTTGAAAAGGAGGAAGGATTATCCCAAACATAAATAGCACATATTCGACTTGCAGACTTGCAATAGAAATAAAATTATCATGTTATTGATGCACGATCGAAATATTTAGTTGAAAATTAAAAGAATGAGATTTTCTTTTCCGCTTTCCTAAGGATTATTGCTGGCAAATTGAAAAAAAATTTTTCTCGTAATATTTTTTTATATACTATTTGTAATATGATTGCCATAATTTTTATCCTCGTTTTTGAAGAAAATGTGCGAAAAATTTAATGATTCTTTAACCTTTTTATACCAATTTTATCAATCCAATTTTCGTACCTCTATCATAGTGAAATTTTCCATGGTAGAATTTTCCGTGGGGAAATTTACCTAGAACTATATATATATATATATATATATATATATATATATATATATATATATATATAAATTATTTTTACATATGTACTGTTTACAATTACCGTATAGTGCGTATATATGTATATATATATATATATATATATATATATATATATATATATATATGTGTGTGTGTGTGTGTGTGTATCTTTATATATATATATATATATATATATATATATATATATATATATATATATATATATATATATATATATATATATATATATATTATATATATACATATACATATATATATATATATATATATATATATATATATATATATATATATATATATATATATATGTGTGTGTGTGTGTGTGTGTGTGTGTGTATATATATATATATAAATATCACCCACGAATGGCATTTAATACCAAATTCTATCTTGGGAATATATATCCACTTGGAATTCATTTTATGGTAACAGCTTCTGTCCGGGTGGGGATTCGAACCTCCACCTGTACGGCTGGAAACCATGTTGGCCGGAACCAAACGTAACAATAGAAATAAAGATATCATTAAAAGACATGAAAAGAGGCAAAGCAGTCAGAGATGATGGCTTAACAAGTGATTTAATTATAGATGGAGGAGATTTCATACTAGTAAAACTTGCTGAACTTTACCGTTACTGTTATAAAAATATTTCATTTTGAGTGTTCCTTACTTCTCTTGTTGTTTATCTATTTCCTTCTCTCCTTTCCTCACTGGGCTATTTTTTCCCCAAAGTCTGAAATAATGTTCTTTACCTACAGCTCGGTCAAACTATACTATTATGCATGTACTAATTCAAAAAGGGGCAGACATAAAGACGTAAAAAATTATCACACAATAAGTTGACTATTAGTAATACATGAAATATTTACAAAGATAATAATAGACCGAAAAGAAAGATAGCTAGACTTCAATCAACCAAGAAAGTAGGCAGGATTTAGAAGTGGGTATTCAATAACTGACCATACCGATTTAATCTACCAACTAATGGAAAAATCAGCAGAGTATAACAAACCGCTAAGTGTGCCATTTACAGACTCTGAGAAAACTTTCGATTCAGTCAAAACTTAAGCCGTAATGAAAGTCCTTCAAAGACAAGGAATAGATGAATCTTATGTTAGAACACTTTAGGATTACTGCAGTAATCCTAAAACTAACCCCATCTTTCATGAATTATTCACAGTGTGCCTAAAAGAAGTTTTTAAAAATTTAGATTGGGGAAATGTAGGAATTATTATTAATGGAGAATATCTTAACAACTTAAGATTTACAAATGACATAGTTCTGTTTAGTGAATCATCGGATGGATTGCAAAAGATGATCGGAAATGAATTTTAATATGGAAAGCAGATGTGTAGTACTGAAAATGAGTATGAGTAAAACAAAGACAATTTTTCAATGAAAATGAAGAGAGACAACAAATAAGGGTTATGAACGAGCCTCTAGAGACTGTTAATGAATATACGTACTTGGCCCAGATAATAAGTGTTTACCC
>NC_090741.1:95460507-95468007 GCF_036898095.1 Palaemon carinicauda | reverse complement strand
CCGTGTTTCACACAATTGTACATAATTCCTTTTGTATATATATTGCTTGTATCTTCGCTCCTCCCTCGCACTAAAACGAACATGAAAATTCCTGTTTGGTTTTCCTGTGTGATATTGTCTGTCTTTTGAACTTGTCATGTCCTGTTGCCGTGAGGTTTTGTATATAAGGAGAGTGTTCCACAACAATATAACTCAGTCGTTTCCAATCTGCCTTTGATTTCACAACTCGTCTCTCGGCCCGTCACATTGGTGACCCCGGAGTGACACGAACACCCAGCCTTCTGATTGGGGAACCACTTTCACCTCTCAATTATGGACGTCATTAGCGAATCTCCTGGGCATCACCCTACATCAGACAACGGCCTACAACCCCGCTGCCAATGGAATGGTTGAACGTTTGAGACGAGTTGTGAAATCAAAGGCAGATTAGAAACGACTGAGTTATATTGTTGTGGAACACTCTCCTTATATACAAAACCTCACGGCAACAGGACATGACAAGTTCAAAAGACAGACAATATCACACAGGAAAACCAAACAGGAATTTTCATGTTCGTTTTAGTGCGAGGAAGGAGCGAAGATACAAGCAATATATATACAAAAGGAATTATGTACAATTGTGTGAAACACGGTTGGTACATGGCTCCCCCCCTAAAAATGACATACTGTACATGTTAAATAGGGCGCCCTGATCTAGAGAGGCGAACTGTAGGCGGGTCATCTGGCAGAAGATAAGCAGGTTTTAGACGATCAATGGAGACCCAGTCTTCTTTGCCCCGAATGTTTAGGAGGAATGCTTTCGGACTGCGTCGGATCACAAGGAAAGGTCCCGTGTAAGGGGGCGTTAACGGTGGCTTGCTGGTGTCGTTGCGCAGGAAGACGTGCGTTGCAGAGTGCAAGTCCGTTGGTATGTGATGCTTCGCTGGGGGCTTGTAAGTCTGGCGGCACGGAGTAAATTTTCCCACGACGTGACGTATGCGCTGAAGATCGTCGGAGGAGGTTGTAGAAGGAAAAAACTCGGCAGGGACGACCAACGGGTCGCCATACACCATTTCGGCTGCCGAGACGTCGATGGCGTCTTTAGGAGTGGTCCTTAGTCCAAGGAGGACCCAGGGAAGCTGAGTAAACCAGTTACAATCCTTGCAGCGGGACATCAAAGCTGCTTTGAGGGTCGATGAAAACGTTCAACCATTCCATTGGCAGCGGGGTTGTAGGCCGTTGTCTGATGTAGGGTGATGCCCAGGAGATTCGCTAATGACGTCCATAATTGAGAGGTGAAAGTGGTTCCCCTGTCAGAAGTAATATGCTCAGGGATACTGAATCTTGAAATCCATCCAGAGAGTAAGGCAGATGTACATGAGGCGGACGTTGCAGTTTCCATGGGAATGGCTTCAGGCCAACGAGTGGAGCGGTCGATGACGGTAAACAGGTAACGATGTCCTTGTGATGTGGGTAGGGGGCCTACAACGTCGACGTGAATGTGTGCGAAACGACGCTGAGGTTGAGGAAAGGTGCCCACTCCTGAATCCGTGTGTCGATGTACTTTGGAAGTTTGGCAAGAAGTACAGGCACGGACCCAATCCTTAGCATCCTTAGAAATGCCGTGCCAAATGAACTTTGCCTTCAGCAGCTGTGCAGTAGAACGGCACGAGGGATGTGAAATGCCGTGGATGAAATCAAACACCTGTCGGCGCATGGGAGCAGGAATCCAAGGTCGCGGTCTACCAGTACTGACGTCACAAAGGAGGGTGGTGTTGGAGTTTTTGAGGGGAAAATCCTCCCAACGGAGGGACGTGCAGGATGTCCTACAAGCTTGATACTCTGGATCCTGTCGTTGGGCTTCAGCCAGGGCGTTGTAATCCAATCCCAGTTGAACGGCAGCCAACGTGTTTCTTGACAGGGCATCGGCAACGGGATTCATTTTCCCAGGGACGTATTGGAGGGTGCAATTGTATTCAGCCACAGCAGAGAGATGTCGGCGTTGACGGGCGGACCAGGCGTCAGACTGTCGAGTGAAGGCGTGCACCAGAGGCATGTGGTCTGTGCGAATGACGAAGGGCGTACCTTCTAAGAAATGGCGAAAGTGACGGACAGCCAAGTGCACCGCCAGCAATTCTCGATCGAAGGTAGAATAACCCGATTCTGCCTTGGACAGTTTTCTGCTGAAGAAGGCCAATGGGCGGGGCGAGCCTTTGACCACCTGCTCGAGTACTGCACCAATAGCGACGTCGCTGGCATCGGTGGAGAGAAAGAAAGGGGCGTGTGGGATAGGAAAAGTGAGAGCCGCAGCAGTTGATAGGGCCTTCTTTGCATTGCAGAAGGCTGCTTCTTGGAGGGGACCCTACTTCAGGTCCTTTGGCTTGCCCTTGAGGGAGGCGTAGAGGGGAGCAAGAGTGGCGGCAATGGCTGGCAGAAAATGGTGATAATAGTTGATCATGCCCAAGAATTCCTGCAGAGCTTTGACGGTCAAGGGCGTGGGGAAATTCTGAACGGCTGCTACCTTCTCAGGGAGGGGATGGACTCCTTCAGGAGTGATACGGTGCCCTAAGAACGACACTTCGTTGGCGCCAAAGGTACACTTGTCGTACCGGACTACAAGGCCGTTTTGTTGCAGGCGGTCGAGCACGATGCGCAGGTGACGGAGGTGTTCCTCTTTTGAGGAGGAGAAAACAAGTATGTCGTCCACATAACATACACAGAAAGGGAGGTCCCCTAAGATGCCATCCATGAGACGTTGAAACGTTGCCCCAGCATTACGAAGGCCAAAACAAGAGTAATTGAAAGTGTATGTGCCAAACGGAGTGGTGATGGCGGTCTTGAGGATGTCTTCTAGGTTCATAGGCACCTAATAATACCCCTTCAGGAGGTCGAGCGTAGAGAAAACCTTTGCTTTGTGCAGGTAGGAGGTTACATCGGCAATGTTTGGGAGGGGGTAGTGATCCGGTTCTGTTTGCATGTTCAGGCGCCTGTAATCCCCTCACGGACGGAGGGAGCCGTCTTTCTTCAGAACGATGTGTAAGGGTGACGACCATGGGCTGGAAGCCTTTTGGCAAAGGCCCATTTTCTCCATTTCGGCGAACGTCTGTTTGGCGGCTGCCAATCGTTCCGGTGCCAGACGTCTGAATTTTGCGAAGACTGGGGGTCCCGTCGTCTTGATATGGTGATAAATACCGTGCTTGGCAGGAACCGTGGGCGTTTGGCGAAGTTCTGGACGGAAAACTTCCGGGTACGACGTGAGGAGGTGGGCGTAGGCATCCGTGGGTGCGCTGATGTGGAGAGCGAGGTTAGAGGGGGCGGGTTGAAGAGGTGTCGACAAGTCGAGTCTGCGTTGACCAATCGTCGGTGGGCGACATCGACCAGAAGGTGGAAATGAGAGAGGAAATCCGCACCGAGGATTGGCATTGTGACGTCAGCAACGAGAAACTTCCAATTGAATTTACCGTTTCCGAACGATAATGTGAGGCTCTCGTAACCGTAGGTGGGTATCGCAGATCCGTTGGCAGCTACCAAGCGGACGTCGGCAGATGTAGACAGACTACGTTGTGCCTTGAAGAGTTTCCTTGGCAAAAGAGAACGACAAGCACCCATGTCTACCAAAAATCGCACGCCCGTTCCTGCATCCTGTAAAAAGAAAAGATTAGAAACATGGGAGGCCACTGCCACAAGCGATGGCCTACTTACACGTTTTTTGGCCACTGACAATCTGTGGAACATTTCTTCGCGGTTGCCCCGAATCTGAAGTGGTAGTAGCAAAACTGCGGCGGATAGGAGGTAGTAAGTGGCTGTATAAGTCGTTCGTTGGGGAGCGAGCGATTGGTGGGTGGTGGGCGGCTTTGTCGCCGCTTCGGCACGTCACGGGGTAGGCGTGTATGTCCTACGGCATTCATGTCAGCTTCGGTTGACGTTGAATAGGCATCCTCGTCGTCAGGGGTGGAGGTGTTGATGGAGGTCTTGAAGTGGCTGTCCATAAGGGCGTCGGCTTTGGTCATCAAGTCCTTTATGGGTAAACTATCTACATCGGGTATGGCAGCGCGCACAGGTTCAGGTAAACGGCGTATCCAAAGGGCACGGAGTAGGTTCACCTCACGAGGAGAGCCGTCTGCGGCAGGTTGAAGGCGAGCGATACTGGTCATTTCCCTGAGGGCAAGCGAAGCCCTTTGGTCCCCCAACGGTTGTTGCGAGAGCTGAAAAAGCTTTGCTATACGGGCGGCTGGCGACGGCAAGTACTGCTGCAGAAGGTATGATTTGAGGTCGTCATACGCTATTGGGGTATCTCCTTGTTCACAAAGCCAGTCGGATATTTCTGGGAAGGTGTCCTCGGGTATCGCCGCGAGAACATAATCCGCTTTGGTGGTTGAGCGAGTCACGCCCCTGATACGAAACTGGACTTCTGCGCGCTGAAACCAAGCAAACGCCTCTTCGCTGGCAAACGATGAAAGTTTGAATGGAGCGGCCGCAGCACCAACTGCCGTAGAGTCTGCCATGGTACCAAGGATGTGGGGGGTGGAAGGCGGTGGGAGCGAGTCGACTTCCGGGGTCACCAACATCAGACAACGGCCTACAACCCCGCTGCCAATGGAATGGTTGAACGTTTTCATCGCACCCTCAAAGCAGCTTTGATGTCCCGCTGCAAGGATTGTAACTGGTTTACTCAGCTTCCCTGGGTCCTCCTTGGACTAAGGACCACTCCTAAAGACGCCCTCGACGTCTCGGCAGCCGAAATGGTGTATGGCGACCCGTTGGTCGTCCCTGCCGAGTTTTTTCCTTCTATAACCTCCTCCGACGATCTTCAGCGCATACGTCACGTCGTGGGAAAATTTACTCCGTGCCGCCAGACTTACAAGCCCCCAGCGAAGCATCACATACCAATGGACTTGCACTCTGCAACGCACGTCTTCCTGCGCAACGACACCAGCAAGCCACCGTTAACGCCCCCTTACACGGGACCTTTCCTTGTGATCCGACGCAGTCCGAAAGCATTCCTCCTAAACATTCGGGGTAAAGAAGACTGGGTCTCCATTGATCGTCTAAAACCTGCTTATCTTCTGCCAGATGACCCGCCTACAGTTCGCCTCTCTAGATCAGGGCACCCTATTTAACATGTACAGTATGTCATTTTTAGGGGGGGAGCCATGTACCAACCGTGTTTCACACAATTGTACATAATTCCTTTTGTATATATATTGCTTGTATCTTCGCTCCTCCCTCGCACTAAAACGAACATGAAAATTCCTGTTTGGTTTTCCTGTGTGATATTGTCTATCTTTTGAACTTGTCATGTCCTGTTGCCGTGAGGTTTTGTATATAAGGAGAGTGTTCCACAACAATATAACTCAGTCGTTTCCAATCTGCCTTTGATTTCACAACTCGTCTCTCGGCCCGTCACACAGTCATTCATATGGACATTATATGCTGATGATGGGATCACCCCATTCCACGCTTCACATTAAAATATTCAAAGAATGTGTTCAAATTCAGCTCATAAAATTCAACCTCCTGTATATAATAAAGAGCAAGTCTCTGGATATATTCATAAATATATAGATATATATTGAGTATATATATATATATATATATATATATATATATATATATATATATATATATATATATATATATATATATATATATATATATATATATATATATATATATATATATATATATATATATATATATATATATATATATATATGTTTCTTTCCGGTCAGACTCGGAATATTGCCTGACATATAACTACTCGGTCTCTCACCATCCTTCGTGTAAGAGGAGAGAGAGAGAAGTCATACCATGATAAGAGGGGGTACCCTGAGAGGAAAAGGGGTTGAATCTGTGTGTGTGCATTTCTATATAAAGATTTAATCATTATTTTTTAAGGGGCGAGTTTTAGAGCTAAACTAATGAAATTAATCTGCATTCGTAAGAAAAAAGGTACAAAACTAGAAAAGCACACTGACATGCAGACCTCCGCCACGGCAGTTTATTTCTAAAGACCTGATTTCGTTACGGTTAATTCGGTCGACCTATTGCTCAACCTTGACCTTGATCTTTGACCTATGACTTTTAAAATTTAATTACTTCCACGTCTTGACATAAAAATCAATCTCTGAAAGTTTCACTACTCTTTCAGTAAAATTGTTGCCCAAAAGTGGTTCACAAATAAACAAACAGACAAACAGTGTCAAAAACAAAAGCTACACCCAACTTTGCTGGCGGAAGTAAAAATATGTAAGATATCTGAGAGCTGGATTAATCTATTTAAAGCTTACGAGAATCGTTATTCAAAACAATGCCACTAAAATTGTAAAGCAAAACAAATAAATGAACTCTGGGAGATTCTATCCTCTCTCTCTCTCTCTCTCTCTCTCTCTCTCTCTCTCTCTCTCTCTCTCTCTCTCTCTCTCTCTCTCTCTCTCTCTCTCTCTCTTTTGCAAACTACCTCATTAAAGGTAATTTCTTCCTCACTACATATCTCATTACCTGATCTAAAAGAGAAAGATTCGCGGGGCGTCGCCCCTTTCCAATTAGATTTAGCTTCATTGGCGGGATTTTAAATCACGCTATAAATAACACCTGTTATGTTGGTTGAAAGTCAATGTCCTTATTGTATTTAGCAATTATTGTGCATTCGTCTTGATCGAATAACAAAATTAATTGGTCAAAAAATTATTTTCTTTGTCAATTAAATAAATTCTTGTTCCAAAAATTATTCTTGGTCGAAAAAATTAATTCTTGTTCGAAAAAATAATTATCTTGGTCGAAAAAATTAATTTTCTTGTTCGAAAAAATAATTGTCTTGGTAGAAAAAAATTATTTTCTTGTTCGAAAAAAATAATTATCTTGGTCGAAAAAATTAATTTTCTTGTTAGGAAAATTAATAATCTTGGTCAAAAAGGAATTTTTTTTGGTCAAGCAAAATATTTTCTTGGTCAGAAAAAGAAATACTAAAAACATCAAATTTCTTGGCCGAAAATTTTTTTTCTTGTTAGAAAAATAGATTTTCTTGTTCGAAATATTATTTTTTTCTATCAAAAAAATTCTCTTGGACGAGAAATTAATTTTCTCGGTAAAAAAAATTAAACGTTTTATACTTTAAAAGTGTTTTTTGGATCGAAAAAAAAATCTTGGTCAAAAAATATTTTCTTGGTAGAAAATATATTTTTTGGGTAACAAAAAATTTCTTGGCCATAATATTAATTTTTTTTTCAAGAAATAAATTTTCTTGGACGAAAAATGTTTTCTGGGTCGAAAAAAAATTTACTTGGTGGGAAAATAAATTCCTTGCCGGAAAAGAAATTCTTCTCAGTTGAATATATTTAGATAGACTAATTATAAGCAAACCATAATCAAACGATAAATACTTACAAATGTCAACGTAATCTAGCAACTTAAGACAATCCGAAACCTGATAAGAAACAACTTTGAGTAAAGAAGTATATCATTACTGAAAGTTTCGAGACATTCCGTCTGTCCTCAGTATTTCTCAAACTGGAGAGCAGA
>NC_090741.1:95433007-95440507 GCF_036898095.1 Palaemon carinicauda | reverse complement strand
AGGTAGGAGTTATTTAGAAGTTCTATTAGATAGACGTTATTTAAGGTAGGAGTTCTTCCAGAAAGCAGGTGAGCTATTTCAAGTAGGAGTCATTTCAAGTAGGAGTTCTTTCAATAGAGGGCAGGCTAATACAGATAGATGCTGGGTTATTTCAGGTAGGAGTTCTTTCACGTAGAGGCTGAGCTGTTTCAGGTAGGAGTTATTTCAGGTTGAGGACTGGGACACGAGACATTGATACATTTAGGGATTGCTCTCTAGGCATGGAGGATCTTTATGAAGTCACAACATAGGTACTGGTAGTGGTCTTCATTAAGTAGTGCAGGTTCTCGGCCAGTCATTGGTTAGGTCAGCTACGATTCAACTAGGGAATTTTGTTAGCTCATAGGGAGAGCCGAAACGGAGCCTAGGAAAATGGAGACCCTAAAGGATGCGCAATTGAGAGAGGAATTGGAAGCCAGAGGTCTCCTAAAAGGAGGGAACAATTTTGAATTGTGTCAGTGTCTAAGTGAAGCCCTAGTGCTGCGTGGGTGAGGTCGGGGGTACCGATGGGAGTCCCAGTGCCTGCTCTGTCACGTGTGTCGTCACTGCTTCCTCGGCTACTACTTGTGATGTCATGCGGGGGGTCATCGAACTCCCTCGTCTCCCCCTTCCTTTGTTTCCTTTTCCTCGGATGTTGGGCGGGGGAAGGTGTGCTTGTGCCCCAGCTCACCCGCCCTGGGCGTATTTTGCTGAGCACTCTCGAGATAGATGACCGTAGGCCTGACAAGTGTAACACCCATGCCTTGGGTGGGGCATTCCACTCGTCGGTGCCCCTTTCCACCACAGAACCATCATCTGAAGACTCTGCTAATCTGCTGACTGCATTCCCCCTTACCTCTCTTCGGGGGTCGACTGCTTCTCATGGCTGCCAACTTCTCGGAATCAGCCCTGTTATTTCCAGTCCTTTTTCCTTCTGGCAAACTGTCTAAAATGTTTTGTATCGCACTCACTACGTCTGTTAACGAGCGATTGTCATCGAACAAATAACCCCATAAATACGGGTTTACCAATCTACGAATATGTTTACGGGCAATTGCCTTTTTATTACCTTCTGGTAGATTGACACTCCGGGTAGCAAACGAATTGCAATCCCTAAAAATACGAGTTGCAAAACAAAGAACGGATTAACCCTCCCGTATTTTGGGTTTGTAATTTTCTTTTAGGTCTCCTTTTCTCGCATCATGTAAGGCATACTTCTCAATTAAACGTTGTTTTATTCAAGAACTTCTTAAACTTTCTTGTCCAACACATTACCTCCATTGCTGGAGGATCTTTCAGCAATCTAATTACTTGAATTGCTTTTTCTCTTTCCGACCACCCATATTTGGCTACTTCAGGGTCTCTCAAAAACACTTCAATCGATTGAAATCCTTCGTTAGGCCGTTGATCATCAACTGCCTAAAACTTGCTTGGAGTTCTGGCAACTTTTGAACTACGATTTGTATATCTTCATTCGGCTGTGCATGTGTAGTTTCAATTGTGTGCGTTTGAACTTCGTTTATGTACGTCGGATATGCTGTGGTTGTGCGCCATTCCTGTTCTCGTTACACCTCTAATCTGTTGATTAACTCTTCCAACTGTTCTAACTTATTTTCCAATTCTTACGTTCTAATTTCCTGTCTATATTCTTCATCGGGAATGCTATATCCCACTGCTCCTTCATTCTCATCTCCTACAGCAGCAGTGTCTGCTATGTTAGTCCTTGGGTATCTCGGCATCTTGAACTTTTATTTCACCGGCTCAAAGAACAACTTAACTCACAGCATGCACAGTTTTTTATACCTGACACCAATATGACCCATGTAGACGGATAATGAGACGTCGGAATATGGGTTTTCTTATTTTATTACAAAAGGTTCGTTCGTAAGTACACTATACACAACTACCCTCTCAGGTGAGGGACTTGTCAACTCGAGCGCTCACCGACAACTAACTACTCCATTCGTTACCAAAATACACCATTGCAAAACATGCTGACACATAGGTTTTTGTGGATTACTCATGAATATTGAGTTCATTTACCTTGACGTAAAACACACACATATATACATGAATTAGGACATTATATATATATATATATATATATATATATATATATATATATATATATATATATATATATATATATATATATATATATATATATGTGTGTGTGTGTGTGTGTGTGTGTGTAAATTGGTGTAACTTTGAAATTGTTTCCAAAATTATTATAACTTTTGTTCCACGTCACTAATGAGCGTGGGCCTTCCCATTCTCATATGCTAAACATTTCTGTTACATTTGCTGTGACACGCACATACACATTCGCAATGAAGCGTGTTCCTGCTTTAAAAGCTTTATATGACCACTTTTGAAATCAAGCTAAGGCGCATATATACAATGTGAACTTGGAAAAGAGAGAGAGAGAGAGAGAGAGAGAGAGAGAGAGAGAGAGAGAGAGAGAGAGAGAGAGAGAGAGAGAGAGAGAGATCATAAGTTGAAGAGCGGACTAGTGATCTGTGGAGGCATGACATCAGTGTTGGAATCCTTTTCAAGCCAAATTTTGCTGTGATGAGTATAGTTAAGATTATGAATAAAATCTTTTAGGAAAAAATAGATAAATGAGATATATATACATACACGCACGCATATATATATATATATATATATATATATATATATATATATATATATATATATATATATATATATATAATATATATATATATATATATATATATATATATATATATATATATATATATATATATATATATATATATGTACATGTATACATATACAGTATATATATATATATATATATATATATATATATATATATATATATATAGTATATATATATATATAGATATATATATATATATATATATATATATATATATATATATATATATATATATATATATGTATATGTGTGTGTGTGTGTGTGTGTGTGTGTGTCTGTGAAGTATGTATTTTTACTAAGCAAAGGAAATACCTGAATACTGAATGTCAATTCGATTGTTGGAAAAATGGAAACAGTCAATTTGTATTCGTATTCGGGAGTAAAAACATCAGATGACACTCGAACGAGCAAAGAATTCCCTAGCAGAAAAGGTGAAGCAGAGAGAGAGAGAGAGAGAGAGAGAGAGAGAGAGAGAGAGAGAGAGAGAGAGAGAGAGAGAGAGAGAGAGAGAGAATATTCCAGCAATGGTAGAGAAAAGTCTGAAGTTCTTCAGACTTTCCAATTGAGACAAATCTTTGTTGTCCGTCGTAAATACTACACGTTTATTTCGTTCTCTTTGACTTCCAGAGACTTTGAAAAGCAAAGAGAAACGATTGATTGGTTTCATTATTTTTATCATTATTTTTATTATGATATTTATGGTTCGGCGTTTTTAGATAATTTAATCGTGTGTTTGTGTGTGTGTGTGTGTGTGTGTTTGTGTGTGTGTGTTGAACTTATGACATTACGATTGCCAAAGCTTTCATCACATTTTTATAGAACAGCAAAATTATGTATAATTCCAATTCTTTTACGTTGTTGGCAATCTAACATTCATGTTCTTTCCTTTGAATCCCAATAAATACAGAATCGCCTTCGAAAACAACCAATTACAAACAAGAATGTAATGAAAAGAAAAGAAAATAAGTAACAATAAAATCCTTGTCTTCATCCTTTCCAATACCAGTTCAACCCACAATCCCACTTGATGTCAACGGAGCTCAGTCGATTAATTGGGAAACGGACAGGTGAGACCTAAGGTGATTTGACCTTCGGGAAATAATATCCGGAGCAATTTTTAGATTGGACGACAAAAGTAACATCGACGAATCTCTTTATTCTTCGAATGTTGGAAATTGAGATTTTATTTATCAAAGGAAGTAAAATCAATAAATATCTTTCCTCTCTTGTCATAAAGTTCATCTATCTCTTTATTCAATCTCTTCTACTTCTAATACTAATAATACCATAATATTTTTGTAATATAATAGTAATAACACAAACAATAATAATGATTTGATATTTGATTGTCAATTAGAGAGATTCCTAAGCAACATTATGCAAAAGTCTATTACAAGTACTGCATAAAAACAGACCGTATATATAAAACTGCATTATCAAGGAGAGAAATTATGCGAGGAAATAAATGAAGACTTAAAGAAAGTCACAAATCAGCATTTCCCTCAGATTAACTTAAGAACGATTTTTTATGATAACTTTGAAATATTTTTTTTTCCAAGACATACACAAGACAAAGAACTGGTGTTCTGACATAGTTTACACGGTTAAATGTGCAGTGTGTGTTAACTGCTATTTAGGATCTTGTAAAAGGGCACTGTCAGACCACGAAGGGAGAAGTTACAGAACAAAAAAGATTCTTGTTAGGCCCCTCCAGTCATCCATAGGGAAGCACTCAGAAAACACCTGTAACAATCAGGTAAATCTAGAATTAAAAATGTAAATAATTTCGAATCGCACCAAGTATACTGATTAAGGGCTTAAACCCAACTTTGAATAATGGAACTTCAAGCTTTATATCAAAATTATTTTAAGTGTTTTTAGAATTATCTTGTTTTTTAGTCTAACTCCATTTATGGAATTTACCCTATGATTTGTTATATGTATTAAAATATATCTGCATATTTTAGCTATGGGGAAATGTAAATGAAATAAAAACTAGAAAAAAAAAAGTCGTGGATTGTATTGCTAAACGTCCTACAATTTCTTATTTATGTAGGATATCCAAGAGGGACCTCGCTAGTTGACATAATAATAATAATAATAATGATAATAATAATAATAATAATAATAATAATAATAATAATAATTATTATTATTATTATTATTATTATTATTATTATTACTATTATTATTATTAATTAATAATGATTAATAATTAATGATTAATGATTAATAATTAATAATTAATAATTAATAATTAATAATTAATAATAATAATAATAATAATAATAATAATAATAATAATATTATTATTAATAATAATAATAGATCCAAGCTTACTGTGAACCCATAAAAATAATTTCACTGATTTATTAAATCGCTCGGAATTTTTCTATATTTAAAAAAAAAATATGACCTTATTTTGATTCCCCTTTTACACAAAGAAAAAGATCAAACACAAACAAATAAAAAAAAACTTGTGATCTAAGTTCTTTTTCATATCTTGTATTTCCAGAACAAACGAAAAGAAAATTTCACTTTACGTCATCTTATCACTTTGCGTTTATTTTCTTAAGAATCTCTCTCTCTTCTCTCTCTCTCTCTCTCTCTCTCTCTCTCTCTCTCTCTCTCTCTCTCTCTCTCTCTCTCTCTCCCCTCCTCCTCCTCCTCCTCCTCCTCCCCCTCCTCCCTAATTCTTCTCCTTCCCTGCCCCACCTTCGTTCCCAATCCAAACGTGTGCCACAACCGACTGCTGACGGACTGGAGGTGTCAAGTGGCCAAGGAGATTTGAACTAACACAACCGAGTCAAAGTTTGTAATAACTCCCAAGTACTTGGAACTGGCAACATGGATATGAATAGTATTATTCAACTTAATTATTATTATTATTATTATTATTATTATTATTATTATTATTATTATTATTATTATTATTATTATTATTATTATTATTATTATTATTAAGGTTTTTGCCAAAATATAAGTAAACATTTTTTTCTCACAAAATGTTCAAAGTTTTAGGGAAAATGGGCTGCTTCCCAAAGCCTCTTCTGAAAAAATACAAAAAAAAAAATGTATTGCACTAAATAAAAACAAATTTTTACATTGAATTGAAGCTGACAACTCGAAAAATCATATTTCTAAAGATTTCGTCTTATGAATGTAAGATGCCTATTTTACTCACCCTCTGGTCTGTGAAATAAAGACGACTTTTGCTCTGGATAATATATTGGAAAAAATTAATCATTCAACGAGACTGAAGCTCTACGAGGAATCTCAGTTATGTAAAGCCTCCTTTAAGACACGAAGTCTGTTAAAGACTGCTGTTCCTAAACTATTATTTTTTTTTTTTTTTTTTTTTTGCTAAACATGAAAAGGAAATAACTTAAGATATGCCCCGGGAGCAAGAGGTGTCCTGAAAGAAGCTCCTTAATATCCTTGGAGTGTTAGAACGAAGTGAGATGCCCATAAAGGACAGCTTATATCTTATATTGATTTGGGAGTCGTGAAGCAAGGTGTATTTGTAACTTTATGCTGAGTCCTCATTGTGTCAAGTTTTTCTTTCTTTCTTTCTATTTCGTATTTTTACCTGATCCATTCAAATTCCTGATTTCTATCAATGGATCAAAAACTTGGGCTTTAAGGTGAAAAGAGGAAGCAAAGCTTGAGAGAACAGAGAAGAGAATGCTGAGATATATTATGGGAATATCCCTGTTTGAAAGATTAGAAACTGATGAAATAAGAAGAATGGCAGGCGTAGTAAAGATCACAGAGATGATAAAAGTGTCATGACTGATATAGTGTGGGCACGTGTTGAAGTTGAATGCTGGGGAGGAAGTGAAGAGGACTTGGCAGGAATCTATTAGGGGAGAAGATCAAGAGATAGGCAGAGATTTAGATGGGAAGATAAGCTGAAGGATGGTAAAGAGAGAGGATGTTTGATGAAGAGGATGCCTTTGATATATGGCATTGGCAAGAATGCATCAGGCAACCGACCCCTTAATTTCGGACTAACGGGGGTAAAGAAGTTCTTACTTCATGAGATGCAGAAACCCAATTTCAATTTGTCTTTTGTAACATGTTTACATAGTATTATTTTACGATATATTAAGCTTTTTTTCAATGAAGAATTATTGTTTATAATATTTTGTTTATTCATTTGTTCGTTTTGATAATTGTCTTTATCGAAAGCCTTTGTATGAATCTAATTCTTTGAGCTTTTAATATCAAATTCTTCGATCTTAGTCACGTTCATTTTGCAAGGCAAAAATATTCATGGAAACAAAAACTTACTTTCTCGTCGACTTAATATCCTTATCCCGTATGCATGTTTGCTTCTCTCATTCTTGAAATTAAGCCTGAATCAAATATATCCCAAGAACGTTCATTCACTCGGGGAAGCCGAGGCAATGTGACTCTCTCATCACAGAGACAAAATTCTTTTCCTGGAAAGGAAAACCTCGGGAGAGTCGTCGAAAATATTTTACTGTTTTTTGTTTCAACAAATGTTCAACTTCCCATTATTATAATTATCATCCTTGGCAATCTTGGAGGATGATACATAAGCTAATTTACAAATGTTGTAGTTATTTCTATCTACACCGGTACTACATTTTTAATAATAACAACAACAACAATGTTGATGATATTAATTACTTTTTGGTAACTCATAGTTGGAATGCCACATATTTGTGTGCTAAAACATACGTGAACATCGCATTAACATGTATCGTAACATGAGCCCATTGCAAACACGGGGAAACTGCACATGATTATCTAAGTAAATAATTCCACTT
>NC_090741.1:95413007-95430507 GCF_036898095.1 Palaemon carinicauda | reverse complement strand
TTGCCTTACTCTCCCCTCCCCATTCCCCACATTCTCAGGCCTTAATGTATTCACTCTCTTTGCTATACTTATACCAGCTTCACTATCAATTTAATAATAGTAAAAGTACAGTACAGCATCTAGACACTGTGTGTGTGTCTGTATGTGTGCGTTTGAATATAACATAATTTCTCTCTTGATATTGATTAGATAAATCCTGTAATTCTTGGCATGAAGAAATTTTATGGAATAAAACATTCTGTAGATGAGAGTGTCAAGTAGGATGTTGAGACACTTGGATTCTTTTTCGTCATTTTTTCTCTCAAGCTCTGAAGATAACACGTACTATTATAAAACCGATGGACACGTGTTATTTCTCCAGCGTTCTTCTAACTTACGACGGTAAGATATATATGAGAGAGAAAAGTTTTCCATAATCTCTTTGTTTTCTTATTGAAGGGATTATGAAGGTTGGGATGTTTATTCCAGATCCTTATGGCAACAGGATACCAATTCTTCCTCCCCAAAGAGATTTTTACTTTCATTTCATTTCCTTAAACATTTAGTTATATGCAGTTTATCTTAGTTCCTCTTTTCATTAATCATGGGGATTATTGATTGTCATAAAAAATTTTAGTTTTTATTTATTCATTTATTATTAAATCAGTAAAGTTATAATGTCTCTCTCTCTCTCTCTCTCTCTCTCTCTCTCTCTCTCTCTCTCTCTCTCTCTCTCTCTCTCTCTCTCTCTCTCATATCAGAACAGGAAAGAAGCATGGGAAAATCCATATTACCAATATTAAATAATGGGGATGAAACACAAACCATGATAGTGATGAATGCACAGGGTTTAGTCACGAGTAACTCTAAAAGGAAAATAGAGTTCTTAGAAGAACTAACCCAAATTGAAAAAATAGATATATTAAATATAAGTGAAACATGATATTCCCAAGAGACTGGCAGTGATGCCCAGATAAAGGGTTTCCAAACATATAGATGAGACAGAACAAATAGGAATCAAGGGGGAACCGCAATATATGGAAGAGACATAAATCAAGGAAAAGTCTGTGAAAAATACAGCAACGCAGAATGTGAATTGATTGCGGTAGAACTTGAATTTGAAAAAGTAGTGAATATTGTAGTTTACAGACCCCCAAATATTAAGGAGTTTGACAAAATAATGGAAAATATAGATGATATATGTAGAAACCATAAAGATTGGAATATACTCCTATCCAGAGAATTCAACTTTCCTTTCATGGATTGGAAAGAATGGATAGAAGAAAAGTGGTTGTATATATAAATATAAAAAAGAGAATAATAGTAGCGCAGAGGATAACAGGCAATTAGAAAAGCTTCAAGATATGCTATTAGAACATAATACGCACAAATAAACCACATTCCAACAAGAAAGGAAAATGTCCTAGATTTAGTATTTGTGAATGAGGGGAATTATGTTAAAGAAATAATAGTGTATAACACGGTAATTTCAGACCACAATGTAGTAGAATTAATAGTCCAATCCAAAACAAGTGATCGCAGAGATAATCAAAGCACAAAACGTTCGGAAGGATATGGAAAATATAAATTTTATAGTACGAATATAAAATGGACAGAAATAAATAAAGAACTGAACAATGAATGGAGAAATGTATTCGTAAGTGATAATATACAGGTCAATACGGACATACTGTACAAAATACTGGAGAAATTTTTTGAAAAATATGTAGCCCCCCCCCCCCCCCAAAAAAAAAAAAAAAAACAATAAACAGCAGACATGCATACCAAGAGACAGAAGGATCTTATTTCAGAACATTAGAACGGGGAAGAAAAATCTTGCAAAAGAAAGGAATGTATGGAAAATGATGGAAATAAAAAGTAAGATTTGTAAATGCACAACAAAAGATTATACAATCGAAAGAAAATGAAAAAAGGGACTTAGAAGAAAGGACACTTCAAAAAAAAAAAAAAAAAAAAGTACTTTACTCCTATGCAAAAAAGATGAATAAAGGGAGATTAGAAATAGGCCCTCTAATAATTGAAGTAGGGTTAACGAATAAAAAAAAAAGGAAATATGCAACATATTAGCAGATGAATAAAAGAGTGAGTCCACGCCAAAAATTGCAAATGAGAATAATGAAACAAAAATGAGAAAAAAAAATTTTGAATATCTAACGGATATAGATATTAATGAAGCAGATATTGTCAAGGCTATAAAGGGAATGAAAAATGGATCAGCAGCCGGACCAGATGGAGTTCCAGCGATTTTGTTGAAAAAACTGCACACACTGTCGCGAAGACGCTTGCGATACTGATAAGACAAAGTGTAGATATGAGCGAGATATATGTTAAACATAAACTAGCGTATATAACCCCTATCTTCAAAAGTGGATCAAGACTAGAGGCAAGCAATTATAGATCTCTTAGTCTGGCATCACATATTATGAAAGTGTATGAGAGGGTAATAAAAAAGAAAATAAAAAATCATTGGGTAAAATAATTTGTTTAATATAGGCCAACACGGTTTTGTTCCTGGAAAAAGTACACAAACCCAACTGATAGCACACTATGAAAACATTTACAAAAATATGATAAATGAAAAGGACACAGATGTGATCTATCTAGATTTTGCAAAAGCCTTTGACAAGGTAGACCATCATATATTCGAGAAAATAATGTGGGAAAGATAGGAAAATGGATAAAAGAATTCCTGCAAAACAGAAAACAGATAGTGGTTGTAGATGACGAAAAATCAGATGAAGATCAGGTAATATCTTGCGTGCCACAAGGTACGGTATTAATAAGCTACACTGCTGTTTGTTATTATGATCTCAGACATAGACTGTGATGTTTAAAACTCTGTAGTAAGAAGTTTCGCCGATGACATAAGAATAAGTAGAGAAATTACTTGTGATGAGGATAGGAACTCACTACAAAGAGATCTAAACAAAATATAGAATGGGTGGAGATAGATAGGATGGTATTCAACTCCGATAAATTTGAATCAATAAATTATGGAAACAGAGAAGGAATGGTATATGCATATAATGGACCTAATAACGAGACAATCACAAACAAGGGAGCAATTAAAGACCTTGGTGTAATGTTTAATAGGAATATGTTATGCAACGACCAACTAGCAACACTGTTGGCTAAATGTAAAGCAAAAATGGGAATGTTATTCAGACACTTTAAAACAAGAAAAGCTGAACACATGATTATGCATTACAAAACTTATGTACGTAGTACACTCGAGTATTGCAATGTGATATGGTACCCACACTACCAAAAGGATATTGCACAAATAAAGAGTGTACAAAGGTCCTATACTGCTAGAATAGAAGAAGTTAAAGACATTGATTACTGGGAAAGACTGCAATTTTTAAAACTATACAGTCTAGAAAGGAGAAGAGAACGCTACATGATAATACAAGCATGGAAGCAAATAGAAGGAATTACTGAAAACATCATGGAGCTAAAAATATCAGAAACAGCAAGCCAAGGTAGATTAATAGTGCCAAAAAATATACCAGGAAAACTAAGGAAAGCGCAAGGACATTAATCCACTACGCACCAGCATCGATAATGCAGCGACTATTTAATGCGCTGTCAGCTCAGCTAAGAAACATATCAGGAGTGAACGTAGATGTGTTTCAGAATAAGCTCGATAAACACGTAAGATGCATCCTAGACCATCCAAGACTGTGGGATGCAAAATACACCGGAAGATGCATTAGCAACTCTCTGGTGGATATACGAGGTGCCTCACACTGAGGGAACTGGGGGAACCCAAACATAGAATAAGGAAAAATAGGCAATAAGTCTCTCTCTCTCGCTCTCTCTCTCTCTCTCTCTCTCTCTCTCTTTCTCTCCTCTCTCTCTCTCTCTCTCTCTCTCTCTCTCTCTCTCTCTCTCTCTCTCTCTCTCACATTGTTTCACTTATTCTCATACCTTTTTATTCATCATATTCTTATCTCTTCATATCTTCCTAAACTTATTTCACTAGATTTTCCCCACTAATTTACCCTTTTCACCACAAGACTTCAGAGAACAGGTTCCTTCTGAGAAACTTTACCGAAAACAATGTTTGTTTTCCTTTAAAAGAACCGAAATGTCTTTGGCGAAACAAAAAGGTTGCATTTGCAAAAATCTTTCTCTCTCTCTCTCCTCTCTCTCTCTCTCTCTCTCTCTCTCTCTCTCTCTCTCTCTCTCTCTCTCTCTCTCTTTCTCTCTGAGTTGTATCTGTGTGCCAGTGAGTGAATACAGTTGTGCGTCCCTAAAAATAACCTAATTTAACGCGGATAACAAAAGGCTATCGAGTGCAATATAGCTACAAGTTTTCGTGAATAGTCGGTGATTAGTTTGAAGGCAGAAAAGTGGGATAAAACGTCGGCATAGGATAGTTATCTTGTGAATTAATAAAAATCTGATCTAGATGGCACTCTATAACACAGGCAACTCGTGGAGAGACATCGATGGAGTCAGCAAAAGCAAATTCCATGAGTTGATGAAACAGGAGCTCGATCGTCTGATAACAGAGGTCACTAGTAACTCCAACCAGTGTGACGGAAAAATATTCGCAGACATATTGAAACAATATGATCCAATAAACTGAAACCAATCTGCGGAAAACATCAGCAAAATAATAGAAGAAATTCCAAAGAAGATCCAAGTGATAAAGAGACTTATAATGAAAGTCTACATCAGTCAACACATTCCATCAAAGAACAATAAGAAGTCCAATATGGTGAATATGCTGATTGATGCATTGGGAAAAAGAATGCCAAAATGGTGTAATACATGTAAGATATGGTATTCCATTAATAATCCTCAACAACTGATTACAAAATGTGATGCCTACCATGTTCCAGCACACCCTATATGTGCTGAAATACAGCAAAAAATTAAAAATAGAGACAAAGGTATTCTGCTCAACATGCTTAGTCTGGATAGAAAATATAATTAGGTCGAGACTAAATCTGCAAATAGTTGAAGATAAAGAAGAGGAAGAAGAAGAAGAAGAAGAAGAAGAAGAAGAAGAAGAAGAAGAAGAAGAAGAAGAAGAAGAAGAAGAAGAGAAAAATTAACAGGATATGTGTAAGGATTCAGAGGAAATCATTCATATAACTTATGATGCCATCCAACAACATACTTATGAAGAAATAAATTATCAGATGGAAACAAATAATAGACCTATGAGACTCTACCCAGACCTACATAATTGAAGAGAAGAGCAAGAACAAGAAAAAAAAAAGGGAAGATATAGTCTGCAATATGGTGAAAAGAGGGAATTGCAGATTTGGCGAAAGATGCAACTACAAGCGTCCAAAGATATGCCATAATTATGAAATATATGGTAAATGTGCGTATTTAGACGGATATGGGGGCGAATGCAGAGATCTCCATCCAAAAATATGCAAAAACCTAAAAAAAGGAAAAGGATGCAGTTTCAACAAAAAATGTCGATATATGCATCCTGCAACCATGAAGGAGAGTAAGAAAACTCAGCAAACTGTACAGAAAAATGAGAGCAAAAATGAAACAAAAAAAGAAACAAAAAAGAAGGCCGCGTATATACCGCTCAATGCACCAAAAACCCCAAGATATGAGGCCTTTTAACCCAAATCTGCACATGTAGAGCCCAACTACAAAGAATGCATCTATAATGCCCGGGGTTGGTGCAGATATGGGGATAATTGCAGGTATACACACAAAAATAATTATGAAGACGAGAGAACAAATATAATAGAAAAGTTGGATATTTTAATGGCAAAATTCCAGGAAATGAAGAAAAGAACATCATATCAGAACAGGAAGGAAGTATGGGAGAATCCATATTATTACCAATATTAAATAATGGGGATGAAACACAAACCATGATAGTGATGAATGCACAGGGTATAGTCACGAGTAACTCTATAAGGAAAATAGAGTTCTTAGAAGAACTAACCCAAATTGAAAAAATAGATATATTAAATATAAGTGAAACATGGTATTCCCAAGAGACTGGCAGTGATGACCAGATAAAGGGTTTCCAAACTTATAGATCTGACAGAACAAATAGGAATCAACGGGGAACCGCAATATATGGAAGAGACATAAATCAAGGAAAAGTCTGTGAAAAATACAGCAACTCTTAATGTAAATTGATTGCGGTAGAATTTGAATCTGAAAAACTAGTGAATATTGTAGTTTACAGACACCCTATTACTAAGGAGTTTGACATAATAATAGAAAAAATATATGATATATGTAGAAACCATAAAGACTGGAATATACTCCTATCCGGAGATTTCAACTTTCCTTTCGTGGATTGGAAAGAACAGATTGAAGAAAGTGGTTGTATGTATGCATATAAAAAAGAGAATAATAATAGCGCAGAAGATAAGAGGCAATTTGAAAAGCTTCAAGATATGCTATTAGAACATAATATGCAACAAATGATCCCCATTCCCACAAGAAAGGAAAATGTCCTAGATTTAGTATTTGTGAATGAGGTGAATTATGTTAAAGAAATAATAGTGTACAACACGGGAATTTCATACCATAATGTCATAGAATTAATAGTCCATTCCAAAGCAAGTGATCACAGAATTAATCAAAGCACAAAACATCGGGAAGGATATGGAAAATATAATTTTCATAGTAAGAAGATAAAATGGTTAGAAATAAATGAAGAACTGAATAAAGAATGGAAAAATGTGTTTGTAATTGATAATATACAGGTAAATACGGACATACTGTAAAAAATACTGGAGAAAATTGTTGAAAAATATGTACCGAAGAAAAACAATAAACAAAAGACATGCATACCAAGAAAAAGAAGGATCTTATTCCAAAAAATTTGAAAGTGGAAGAAAAATCTTGCAAAAGAAAAAAATGCGTGGAAAATGATGGAAATAAAATGTATGATAGAAAAGGCAGAACAAAAGATTATACAGTCAAAAGAAAATGAAAAAAGGGACTTAGAAGAAAGGACACTTCAAAATATAAAAAAAAAAAAAACCCAAAGCACTTTACTCCTATGCAAAAAAGATGAATAAAGGACGGCTAACGAATGAAAAAAAGGAAATATGCAACATATTAGCAGAAAAATATAAGTGAGTTCACGCCAAGAATTGCGAATGAGAATAATGAAACAGAAATAAGAAAAGAAAATGTTGAATATCTAACGAATATAGATATTAATGAAGCAGATATTGTCAAGGCTATAAACGAAATTAAAAATGGATCTGCAGCCGGACCAGATGGAGTTCCAGCGATTTTGTTGAAAAAACTGCACACACTATCGCGAAGCCACTTGCAATACTGCTAAGACAAAGTGTAGATATGAGCGAGATATATGTTAAACATAAACTAGCGTATATAACCCCTATCTTCAAAAGTGGATCAAGACTAGAGGCAAGCAATTATAGACCTGTTAGTCTAACATCACATATTATGAAAGTGTATGAGAGGGTAATAAAAAAGAAAATAATGGATCATTTGGTTAAAAATAATTTGTTTAATATAGGTCAACACGGTTTTGTGCCCGGAAAAAGTACACAAACCCAACTGATAGCACGCTATGAAAACATATAAAAAAATATGATAAGTGAAAAAGACACAGATGTGATCTATCTAGATTTTGCAAAAGCCTTTGACAAGGTAGACCATAATATATTAGAGATAAAAATGAGAAAGCTTAATATTGTGGGAAAGATAGGAAAATGGATAAAAGAATTTCTGCAAAACAGAAAACAGATAGTGGTTGCAAATGACGAGAAATCGGATGTAGCTCAGGTAATATCTGGCGTGCCATAAGGTACGGTTTTAGCTGCACTGCTGTTTGTTATTATGATCTCAGACATAGACTGTGATGTTGAAAACTCTGTAGTGAGAAGTTTCGCCGATGACACAAGAATAAGTAGAGAAATTACTTGTGATGAAGATAGGAACTCACTACAAAGAGATCTAAACAAAATTTTTCGGCTGAAGCCATGTCATCCTGATGGAAGTTCCTATAGGGTAGCTTCCTAGGGTATATTACAACTACGGCGATATTCCCAGAGAATTTACCTTAAGGTACCTAGAATTCTAACTCCTGGAGCGAATATCCCTAATGAAAGGGATATCGCGAAATATCAGAGGACGTATTCTTGACACGCCACATGGCAATCTGCACCCCGAACAGAGATAACACTTCGAAGGGGTCAATTGGCAAGAAAACGAAAACGAGAAAGAAAAAGGAGAGCCGTTCCCAAGGCTCTCTCTTCTCCCGTTTCGTAAGCGTGCATTGCGCCGATTCTGGCGCCATCTGTATTCCTTTTTGCGTAGCTTAACAACTCGGTGTTTTTTTCCTGTGTTTCTCGCAAAATCTTGGATTTAATCATCTTTTTATGGCTTCTCCAACTTCGTCTGCCTCTGATAAGTTGAGTACAATTTCTTTTATGTATAAATGTAGGCTCTTGGTAATTTTTAAGTGATTAATAGTAATAATCTTTGTTACAAGAGCCGTTGCCTACCGGAGGCGTACTGGACGCTGTCGCTCGCTAGGTATGAATTTTAGTTAGCCAGAGCGACGTTCCCGGCTGTTTTGCTTTAATAATTTTAGCTATTTAGCGTTACATAGGATTTCCTTATTCGTGCTTTTAGTATTGTTTGTTTTGGCGAAGTATTTGCTAATTCTGGCCTACGCTAGACCATGTAGCCTAGTCGTTAGGCCCTAGTACTTTCCTGCATGATTTTGGATTTCCGAGTGTTTTAAAATTTTATTGAAGCTTTAGGCAGTTTTATACATTTAAGATTATATCGATTATTTCCAAGATAGTATACGAGTGAGTTTCGGTGATTTAGGTAATCGATTCTCTTGGTGCCTAGGCTAGGTTGCCTATGGAGCCTTAGTATACTTTCTCATACTCCCCGGTTGCTAACTTTTCTTCAGAGAAGGTATGCAATCCTTTTCCCTCTGTTTAAGCCTTGGGCTTAACCCTAGTGGTTTATCTGAATTAATTTTCAATACAACTATATTGGGGTGTTACTGTACCTTCCTGTTCCAGTAAGTCTGGCTTCAGAGAGGGGCAGAACATCAGAGTTTTTAGTCTGTGTCTGTGTTTGTCTGGCTTGGGGGATGAGCTCCCTCGCTAGTCTGACGCAGACATAGGAGGCTTAACCTCCTTAGGTCACTCCCGAAGGTTTCTGTACGAGATGATTCCTTCTTTTGTGATCTAACAGACTAGTCATTGTTGCTGTTCTCGTTGGGAGGATGAGATCCTCTCCCCGGGAGTAGCAACACCTTCCTTGCTTTGGTTCAGTGGGGGTTGGCAAGTATTGCTGGCCTCCCTCCTTGGATCTTCCTTAGGCTAAGATGAGTTTTCTTGGCTACGGGTGATTCTTTCCTAAAGCAAGGTTGGTAGGACCCCTCTTTGTCCCTTCCCCCTCTATCTCTGTAATGGCCTAGCTGTTACAGTACTGTACGTCATTCTACATCTGGACCTAGTATAGGTTAGGATGTGGAATTAACTCAGTCCCCTTGCCGGCCGGCAGAGTGTGCCGGCCGGCAAAGGTCTTCTGCTTTGAGTGCTGCCCGGACCTCCCTTGGTCCCTCATCCATGTCTGTCTGTAGAGCCAGACGGCATTGGTCAGGAAGCCTGAATTAGATTCTCCCCTTCCTTACTTGCACTCTTTCGGATTGCCGGGCTTTGAGGTAGTTCACTCTCTTATCCTGGCATCCATTCTGTTTTCTTCTAGTGCTGTACCCCACCCGGCTGCCGGCCTATGGGCTGGCAGCCGGGCAGTCGGAGTTCTCTGGTTCTTTTGCTGCTGGCCGGCATTGGTTGTTTACCTTTGCCGGCCGGCCATTGTCACGGCCCTTGTCTGCCGGCCGCTATGAGCGGTGGCTGGCAGCCGGGTGCTACCTTTTGTAGCCGACATTGGCTGTTGCCGGCCGGCAGTAACTGCCGGCCGGCACATTCATTTGAACCAGCGTTCTGCGCGCCTTATAGCTGTTAAGTAGTATACCTTCTATACTGTACCAGTATTCTTCAGTATAGCATATACTGTAGGGAGAAAACTATAGTATGGTATTGGTAGAACACTGTGTGTTCTAACACTTTTGTGTTGTCTTCCACCAGCCCTTTGGTGCTCGCCTTACAGATAAGAAAGTGAGTTCTTTCTTGTCTATTATCCGGTATTTTAAAATCATTTCTTAGGTGTGAGCTCCACCTGTTTCCTCTGGAAATTTGCCATTGGTTACTGCTAGGACAGATTAACCATACGATTTTATTATCTGGAAGGCTGCAACATTTGGTTGTGCGTGAAACACAAGTGTGTGTCTTTCCTTTCTGATTTGTTATGCTAACTGTGCATATCCAGTGATACGTAGTTCACTTGATACTCATGAGGAAATTTCTTCTCTTTACAGGAGGAACGTCCGAAGTGCGGAAGTGCTTTCTGCAACGTCCGCAGTAAGAACTTCTGCGGACATGAGTTATGTAGGAGGCACGCAGCATGCGCTGTCTCCAAGGGTGATCTCCGGTATTGGGACCCCCAGGTATGTACCGTGTGCTTTAACCTGATTACTGAGGCTTTTGATTTCCCTAGGACAGCGGAATCAAGGGATATAGCAAGGGAGAAGCTTCGTACCTGGGTAAGGGGCTTCCAGAAGAACACCTCTGGACCTTATCTTCCAAGTGAGATGGTGAGGGCTTACCTTTTTCCCTAGGGCATCAGCTGATGCAGTGATTCCCCAGCCTCAAGAGTAGATCCCCCTAGTTCAGACCCAGGTGGATGCTGAAGTCGCGGTCGCCTTGCAAGACATCCAGTTGGACGACAGGATGTCAGACGTGTCCGAGCGTCTGGAGGAAGACCTCCTGGCAGGAGGCCAGGATGAAGATCAAGCCCCAGACATTGTAGAGGAAGAGGCCGACGAGGTGTCGGCTGCTCCGGTTCAGATCCCTGAACCTATTCCCTCAACATCGTCCGCTCTCCCAGTTGAGCTGGGACAGGCCCCCTCCTCCATTGTTGGAATGATCCAACAAATGCAGAAGGAGAATATTGAGAAGGCGGCTGCAATGGAACTGCAGATGCAGAAGCTTGCAGCATCAAGTGGGCCCCAGAAAAGGCTCAATGTGAAAGACCTTCCCTTGTGCTCAGATGCTAACCCGTGGAGATATGCTTAGCACATGCCGATGACGACTGGAAAGATCGTCATGTCGGATAAGCTGGGTTCAGTTCCCCTTGAGGAGGTGGAATTCTGGCCCAGCAAAGGGTCATATCCGGACTGTTATGTCCGGTTGAGGAAGGAACCAGCTTCAAAGGAGGAGACAGAGCCGAAGGAGGTCATAGTGATGGACCATGCTAAGGATCAAGCTTTGCTTTCATCTTCGATGAAAGAGAGGGGCTTCACGAAATCAAAGGTAGCTGCATTGAGTAAGAAGCTCCCTTCCTTTGTGTCCTCTCCTGCTAGAGCCTTCCCCTTTTTGTAGGAAGGGTTTGCGGCTGTATTAAAAGCAGTCGAGGCTGGCAAGCCTTGCCCCTCCCTGGAGGAGTGTAAACCCTTGTCGCTGGCCCTACCTATGGACCACAAGGACTGGAAGGACGTCCATCTTACCTTCTCAGTCGGGAAGTTGGAGGCTGATATTGCCGGACGTCAGTTCGGTGAGAACCTCCCTAAGCTGTCTGACTTTCTTTTGCGGAGAGAGCTCGAGACAAAAGAAAGACTGGCTGCCTCAATGTCTCTTCAGACCACTCTTGAGACAATGGCAAGTGACCCCAAGGTCCATGAAATGTTCATGGTAGTGGCCAAGACTCATCTGGCCACAGTGACGAAGGATCTTTACAGCTTCGTCAGGGCGAGGAGAGCTTGTAGGGAGTTCGTGTTCACCTCGGCTACGGTGAGGCACGAGCCAAGGAAACTAATCTCCTCCAACATTTTGGGCAAAGACCTTTTCCCTAGCGAATTGGTCAAAGAAGTTGTTGATAAGGCTGCCACGGAGAATAGAAATCTTCTCCAGAAGTGGGGCCTGTCTATCAAGAGAAAGTCTTCCCCGGATGAGGGTCCCCAACCAAAGAGGAAGACTAAGAGGACTAGGCTACCGTCTCGGCCAGCCAAGCCATTTGAACAGCAACAGCAACAGCAGTTGCCGATGCCTTCAGTGCCCAAGATGGTGGCACAAACCCCGACCACTTTCCAGTGGGTACCCCAGGCCGTGTCGACGCAGTCCCCGGCATTTAACCCATCGTTCGAAGGGCAGTCAACTTCCTTTCGAGCAAAGCCTAGAGGTGCAGCCAGAGGCTCGTCTAGGTGCCCCTCAAGGGCAAGGGGATTCAGGGGTGGTCGCGGTCAGGGAGGCAAGACCTCAGGACAACAGTCCAAGTGAGATGATATCGGTAGGAGGGAAACTTCAGAATTTTCGGGATCGGTGGACCTTCGATCCCTGGGCCCACAGCCTACTCAAGAATGGACTGGGCTGGAGCTGGTACAGCACTCCAACCCTGTGCCCTCGGTTTTTCCAACACTCCACCCCCGTTCTGGAGGAGTACATCCAAGATTTGTTGGAGAAAAAAGTGATCCGAAGGGTAAAGTTCATCAAATTCCATTCTGGACTTGTCGCCACTCAACAAGTTCATAGTGAACTGCAAGTTCAAGATGCTAACACTGCAACACATAAGGACCTTACTGCCCAAGAGGGCATATACTGTCTCCATAGACTTGTCAGACGCCTATTAGCACGTTCCAATCAACCGTCGACTCTCCCCCTACCTAGGGTTCAAGCTACAACGAAGACTATACGCCTTCAGAGCCATGCCATTTGGGCTAAATATAGCTCCAAGGATCTTCACGAAGCTTGCGAGCGTAGCTCTCAAACAAGTACGCCTAAAGGGAATTCAGGTAGTAGCCTACCTGGACGACTGGCTGGTGTGGGCGGCATCCAAGACAGAATGCTTGCAAGCTTCCATTCAAGTGATCCAGTTCCTAGAGTATCTAGTCTTCAAGATCAACAGAAAAAAGTCTCGACTTTCTCCATCTCAAAAGTTCCAGTGGCTGGGAATCCACTGGGACCTAAAGTCACACCGTTTCTCCATCCCGGCGAAGAAAAGGAAGGAGATAGCGGGTTCTGTCAAGAGACTTCTAGATTCCGAAAGGATATCAAGACGCGAACAGGAGAGAGTATTGGATTCTCTCCAGTTTGCTTCGGTGACAGACCCGGTGCTAAGAACACAGCTAAAGGATGCAACCGGAGTTTGGAGAAGTTATGCATCAAACGCGCGAAGAGATCTGAGAAGACCAGTTCCGCTTCGTCTACGTACTCTTCTCAGGCCTTGGTCCCAAGCCAGACATCTAAAGAAGTCGGTTCTTCTTCAGCCACCTCCCCCGTCGGTTACAATTCACTCAGACGCCTCGAAGGAGGGATGGGGAGGTCACTCTCATCGGAAAAAAGTCCAGGGGACTTGGTCCAAGCTATTCAAGACCTTTCACATAAACTTTCTAGAAGCTATGGCAGTGCTCCTTACCTTAAAGAAAGTCTCCCCGCGTCACTCGATCCACATAAAGTTGGTGCTGGACAGCGAGGTAGTTGTGAGATGCTTGAATCGACAAGGATCAAGGTCATCACCTCTCAACCAGGTGATGTTGGCCATCTTCCGATTGACAGAAAAGAAGAAGTGGTACCTGTCGGCAGTTCACCTTCAAGGAGTCCGCAATATGACAGCGGACGCTCTATCCAGGTTCACACCGATAGAGTCGGAATGGTCCTTAGACGCAGGATCATTCTCCTTCATCTTGAGTCAAGTCCCAGAACTGCAGATAGACCTCTTTTCGACGAAAGACAACAAGAAGTTGCCCCTGTACGTGTCCCCGTACGAGGACCCCTTAGCGGAAGCAGTGAACGCGATATCCCTCGACTGGAACAGATGGTCCAGGATTTATCTGTTCCCTCCTCACAACCTTCTGTTGAGTGTCCTCAACAAACTGAGATCCTTCAAGGGGGTAGCGGCAATAGTGGCCCACAAGTGGCAGAACAGCGTGTGGTTCCCAATGGCATTGGAACTACGGTTGAAGTTTCTACCGCTACCAGATCCAGTTCTGACCCAGCGAGTCCAGAAGTCAACTGTCTGCGCTTCATTACAGAAAACCCGGACCCTGCAGCTCATGATTTTCTCTCCCTAGCGGTGAGAAAGCGTTTCGGGATTTCGAAAGCCAGCATAGACTTCCTAGAGGAATATAAGTGCAAATCTACTAGAAGGCAATATGAGTCATCTTGGAGAAAATGGGTGGCCTTTGTCAAAGCAAAGAATCCGCAGGAGATCTCGACGGACTTCTGCATATATTTCTTCATCCACCTCCATGGTCAAGGGTTGGCAGCTAACACGATTTCGACGTGTAAGTCTGCATTGACAAGACCCATTCTATATGCCTTCCAGGTCGACCTCGCTAACGAGATCTTTAATAAAGTTCCGAAAGCCTGTGCTAGGCTCAGACCTTCAGCACCTCCAAAGCCCATTTCATGGTCTTTAGACAAAGTTCTTCATTTCGCTTCTCTGTTGAGCAATGAGGAGTGTGCGTTAAAGGATTTGACCCAAAAAGTTATTTTCCTATTTTGCACTCTCGTCCGGGGCCAGGGTTAGTGAGATTGTAGCCCTCTCGAGAGAGGAAGGTCGTGTTCAGTTCCTGGATGGGGGAGAACTGAACCTATTTTCGGATCCTACGTTTCTCGCTAAGAATGAGTTACCCACCAACAGGTGGGGTCCCTGGAGAATCTGCCCTCTGAAAGAAGATGCATCTCTATGTCCTTTAGAATGCCTAAAGGTCTATCTTCATAGAACTTCAGACTTCAAGGGTGGTTAACTATTCAGGGGAGGAACATCAGGCTCAAATTTATCACTGAATCAACTCAGGGTGAAAATCACATATTTTATTCGCAGAGCGGATCCTGACAGTACACCTGCAGGTCACGATCCGAGGAAAGTTGCCTCATCCTTAAATTTCTTTAATTGTATGGATTTTGAACATCTTCGTTCATACACTGGCTGGAAGTCTTCCAGAGTGTTCTTTCGCCACTATGCGAAGCAAGTGGAGCAACTAAAGAGATCTGTGGTAGCAGTGGGTTGTGTCGTTAACCCTGCTGTTTAACTCTGCGAGGAACAGTGGTTTTAATTGGGACGATTAATTCCAGGGTGAGTGTGTAGTTACATACTGTGCTACAAACTAAGTGAGGGCACTAAGTTGCCCACGTTGACTGTTCCACTTCCAAAGGTGAACCTAGCATAAGTGCAGACATGTGTGTCGAGCGTTTCTAACGCTAATGTAACTGATTAGTAATACAGACTTTTCTGACTTTGGTACCTCGGTATGTTAAAAGTGGCACTAATGTTTTTCTTTCAGATAAACAAGTTTCTGTTTACTATCATAATTATGCTTAAAGTTTGGGTTATCCTCTTCTATATATATATATATATATATATATATATATATATATATATATATATATATATATATATATATATATATATATATGTATATATATATATATATATATATATATATATATATATATATATATATATATATATATATATATATATATATATATATATATATATATATATATATATATATATATATATATATATATATATATATATATATATATATGTATATATATATATATATATATATATATATATATATATATATATATATATATATATATATATATATATATATATATATATATATAATTGTTGTTAACCTGTCTATTTATTGCCTGTCAATAAACTTGTTCTTGAGAACCTTGCGTCTCCTTCACCTGTGTCAATTTATTGATATAATTGAGCATTCATTCTATGTATATTTATCTGGGATAATTCTAATAGATTGTTCCTTTATGCAAGCTAATGTTGCATTGGTTTATGCTTTCCCTTAGTGGGAGGACTCCACCCCATAAGGGGATGGTGGCGGATTTACAGCTTCCTCCTATGCGGATATAAACCTTTGTCCAATACAAGTATTGAGCGGAGAACTGGTCGATATTTCATATTGACGCAGTAGTTCTTTACAAACTATGCTTTACTTAATATAGGGTGAGACCACTATATTGGCTTGCCTGGTATTCATACATAGGTATATATACTCTTCGATACTTTCCCAGAGTCTAGTAGGACTCTTCCCTCTAGGGGGCAGGAAGCTCTAACATGGTTTATGGTTAGTTGAAAAGATGTATAACGGTAACATCTTAGGTCTCTAGGTCTAGTCGACCGGGGAAATACCTCCGGGGAGTACGGCACGTTCTGAGAATCCACAGATACAGTAATGCTCTGGTATACTTCCATCAGGACGACATGGCTTGAGCCCAAAAAACGGATTTTGAGCGAAGCGAAAAATCTATTTTTGGGTGAGATGGCCATGTCGTCCTGATGGACCCGCCCTTCCCTTTCTATGAAAGGGCTGTAGGACCCCTCCCTACATACAGTATCTGTAGCACCTCGTGTATCGCTACAAGGAATACAGATGGCGCCAGAATCGGCGCAATGCACGCTTACGAAACGGGAGAAGAGAGAGCCTTGGGAACGGCTCTCCCTTTTCTTTCTCGTTTTCGGTTTCTTGCCAATTGACCCCTTCGAAGTGTTATCTCTGTTCGGGGTGCAGATTGCCATGTGGCGTGTCAAGAATACGTCCTCTGATATTTCGCGATATCCCTTTCATTAGGGATATTCGCTCCAGGAGTTAGAATTATGGGTACCTTAAGGTAAATTCTCTAGGAATATCGCCGTAGTTGTAATATACCCTAGGAAGCTACCCTATAGGAACTTCCATCAGGACGACATGGCCATCTCACCCAAAAATAGATTTTTCGCTTCGCTCAAAATCTGTTATATGAATGGGCGGAGATAAATAGGATGGTATTTAACTTCGATAAATTCGAATCAATGAATTATGGAAACAGAGAAGGAATTTTATATGCATACAAGGGACCTAATAACGAGACAATCACAAACAAGGAAGCAATTAAAGACCTTGGTGTAATGTTAAATAGCAATATGTTATGCAACTACCAAATAGCAACACTGATGGCTAAATGTAAAGCAAAAATGGGAATGTTATTCAGACACTTTAAAACAAGAAAAGCTGAAGACATGATTATGCTTTACAAAACTTATTTACGTAGTACACTCGAGTACTGCAATGTGATATGGTACCCACACTACCAAAAGGATATTGCACAAATAGAGAGTGTACAAAGGTCCTATACTGCTAGAATAAAAGAAGTTAAGGACCTTGACTACTGGGAAAGACTGCAAATTTTAAAACTATACAGTCTAGAAAGGAGAAGAGAATGCTACATGATAATACAAGCATGGAAGCAAATAGAAGGAATTACTGAAAACATCACGGAGCTAAAAATATCAGAAAGAGCAAGCCGAGGTAGATTAATAGTGCCAAAAAATATACTAGGAAAACTAAGGACAGCGCAGAGAACATTAATCCACTACGCACCAGCATCGATAATGCAGCGACTATTTAATGTGCTGCCAGCTCATC
>NC_090741.1:95398007-95408007 GCF_036898095.1 Palaemon carinicauda | reverse complement strand
TCTCTCTCTCCCTCTCTCTCTCTCTCTCTCTCTCTCTCTCTCTCTCTCTCTCTATATATATATATATATATATATATATATATATATATATATATATATATATATATATATATATATATATATATATAACGGATTTTGAGCGAAGCGAAAAATCTATTTTTGGGTGAGATGGCCATGTCGTCCTGATGGAAGTTCCTTAAAGTAGCCTCCTAAGGGATATATGTACTTCAGTGATATTCCCAGAGAATTTTACCTTTAGGTATCCAGAATTCTAAGTCCTGGCGCGAATATCCTTAAAATTTCTCCAAAGGATATCGCATAATATCAGCGGACGCATTCTTGACACGCCTCCATAGCAATCTGCACCCCAAACAGCGTTTTGGCCTCGAGGAGGATGTGGCAAAAGGGAGCCGTCCAAAGGCTCTCCCCGCTCTAGTAATACTATCGGGAATACAACAGCGCCATTCCCACGACGGCGGACATTCCTTGTAGCATTGAGCGAGGTGTTACAGATACAGTACCACGGGAGGGATACTGTGAAGATCTTTTTTTTTAGAAGAGATGGGTGGGTCCATCAGGACGACATGGCCATCTCACCCAAAAATAGATTTTTTTGCTACGCTCACAATCCGTTTTTTGCACTCAAGCCACGTCGTCGTGATGGAAGCATACCAGAGTATTAGTGTATGTGTGGATTTTTAATCAGTGCCTTAACCTTATAGCAACCTTTTCTATGGTCATGGGGACCATATGAGACAAGGGACGTTACCGTTATTCGTCACCATCACTAATCATAACCAATGTTAGTGTTTCATACCTCCTACAGGGAAGAGTCATTCTAGACAGTAGAAAAGGGATCTTGAGGTTAACATACATAGTATGACCAAACATAAGTACACACTGAATATACAAATAGTCTCATAGTTGTATATTTGCTAAAATAACATCAGTGTCTCCTATATCTATTATTTGATGCATTCAAATATATGAAGGATACTTACTTTGGTAAGTTGAAGAACGCTTGCATGTATACATACAATTGTCTGGCGATGGTGGACACACTACATTCTAATAGACATTTATTACTAATAAATGACTAAAAGGGTTCTGTTAAACGAATGTAGTATGACAATGGGATTATACCTGTAACAAGTACAGAGACTATATTTCCTTCTTGAAGGAAAAAATGATGAGTGCCACTCTCAGACTGAAGAAAATTATAGAACAAATTCTCTTCATAATTCCTGTACTGGTTACTTCTATCTGCACTGTGTACTTCGTACACCGGCACTAGTGCTATCTGTATAATTCCACACCTGGGATTTTGAACAGAGCCAGTGTTATCATGGTGACACTTAATTAAAAGAAGTCACACCTAAGAAGGGTGACCTCTTCTCCCTTTAATTGACAGTCCCAGTCAATTAGCTGTTCATCGTAGAATTAGACGGCAGGTTAAATATTCTACCTGGCACCACCACGCATTGCTTCAGAAAATGGATTTGTCTAGCATAGTGTATGTAGAACACTCTGGATGATTCTCATCCATTACATGTGCGAGGACATTTGAGGTCCCAAACCAAAAACTGTTTACTACAGTAATTAGGGGGCAGGTTTTAATACACTACCTGCCGCCACTACAAAGTGTTACTGTTCATGCACTTGTTTTGCATAGTGTTTGTAAAACACTGGATAATTTCCATCCAGTGTATGAACGAAGGTGCTCAAAGTCCACATACTGAAAGAAGTTCAGTGATGAAGCAATCTTTCTCGGATCATGACCTGCAGGAGTACTGTCCGGATCCGCTCTACGAATAAAGTAGGTGAGCTTCACCCTTAGTTGTTTTATGGATAAATTAGATCCAGAAGTTTCTCCTTTAAAGAGCTGTCCTCCCCTGAAGTCTGAAGTTCTAAAAGATAGACCTTTAGACACTCTACAGGACATAGATAGACATCTTCCTTCAGAGGGCAGATTCTCCAGGGACCCCACCTCTTAGTGGGTAGCTCATTTTTAGCGAGAAAGGATGAATCAGGAAATAGATTCTGTTCTCCCACTTCCGTGAACTGAATGTGACCCTCATCTCTGGATAGGGCCACTATTTCACTAACTCTAGCCCCGGAGGCGATAGCGAACAGAAAAATAACCTTTTGGGTTAGATTCTTAAGAGAACAATCTTCATTGTTCACAGATGAGGCATAATATAAGACCTTGTCCAAAGACCAAAAGATGAGCTTTGGTGGTACTGCGGGCTTAAGCCTAGCACATGCCTTTGGAATCTTATTAAAGAATTCATTCGCCACATCCACTTGAAAGGCATATAGGAGAGGCCTAGTCAAGGCTGACTTGCACGTATTTATCGTATCGGCCGCCAGACCTTGGCTATGAAGGTGGAAAAAGAAGGACAGACAGAAGTTTATTGAAATTTCTTACGGTCCTTTTGCTTTGACAAACGCAACCCACTTTTTCCAGGAAGACTCATATTGTCTTCTAGTTGACTTGGCCTTGTATTCTTCTAAGAATTTTATATTGCCTTCTGAGATCCCAAACCTTTTTCTAACCGCTAGAGCGAAAAAATCATGAAATGAAGGGTTTGGGTTCTCTGTGATAAAACGAAGGCAGTTAATTTCTGAATCTTCGGAAATATACATAGGGTCAGAGCTAGGACCAGCCTCATCTAGTCTATCAGCCCCACTAGAGGATCCTCGTATGGGGCTATATAGTGAGGTAGTTTCTTGAAGACGCTCGTGATGAAGAGGTCGAATTGCAGTTCCGGGACTTGTTCACATGTGGGAGGGAATATGTCTGCGCCCATGGACCATTTCCACTTTATCGGTTTGTATCGAAATAGAGTATCCACCGTCACATCATGGATCAGTTGTAAATGACCTGCTGGTAGGTGCCGTCCCTTTAAGAGAGGGATGGGTAACTTCACCAAGACTGAATGAGACGTTCGAATGTGACGTCTTATTATCGCTTTGGTGTCCCAGATCAGTCGTAGGGAGCCTGATCTGTGTGGAGGGGGCTTCCCCACCCATGAAAGGACCAGCAAAGTCTTGGGACTTTCGTGCTCTAATTTCTGTTAGAGAAGCGATTAAAGAGGGACCGATCTCAGTCTGTTTTGATCTCTTCAAGCGTTTGATGCATGTTTTCTCCAATCTCTTAACGCATCTATCCGGTAGGCCCTTAGCACAAGATCTGTTACTATAGCGAACTGGGGAAAGTTTAGCGCTTTTTCCTGTTAGCGTTTTGGTATTCTGACTGAATACCTGAGTCTCTTGACAGACCTCACGAGCTCCTTTTATATTTCCAAAAGAGAGGAGAATTGATGTGACTGAGGGCTTCGATGGTTTTTTGAACATCGAAACCCCTGAACTGGAGAAAGTCGAGACTTCTAGAAGCCTATCTTGCATCAGTGATGTCCCAAGAACCGGGTCATCTCTTTGAATGCACATTGGCCGGACACTTCGGGTGCTGCCCACTCCAGCCTCTTGATCAGGTATATTAATACCTGAACTATTTCTAGGCTTGACTTTGATGTGAAGTTCGTCAATCCTTTGAAGATACTTAGGACTGTGAGTCCGGCACGTACCTTTCCTGATGAATGTTACTCTCTGTAACATGAATTCTAGATAGGAGGAAGGGGGAGGTGGTTGACTGGAAGGTTTCGAAGGACACCTTTTAGGTCTGACAAGACTACGAACATACCTAATTGGAACAAGGTCCATATGTTCAGAAGGATTAACATTCAGAACTTGGTGTTTTTTATGAACTTGTTGAGTGGCGACAAGTTCAGAATGACTCATTGATATCTTGAGTCCTTCTCATGAACACAAAACAGCCTTCCCTGGAACTCGATGAACTATAGTTTTCTTACCACCTGTATGCTCTATAGCTCTCAGGTATACTTCTCCAGGAGGGTTTTGAACTGTAGGAGAAGGTAAGGAAATGATGGTAGGGACATTTCTGTTTCTCATCAATGGTTCATCTTGAATAGGCTTTGGACCGAAGGATCAAAGGTCCTGCGATCCTGAGGGAAAGTTCCTCCTAGCCGAAGCATCTTTATGCTTCGAGTAGTCAGTAGGCTTAGACTTTTGACCATCTTCCTGTAGCACCGTGGTCGATGGAATAGTGGGATGTTGTTGAGCAGCTCGGATATTTCCAGCATTTTCGATCTTCTTTTTAGGTTGGGGACCCACAACCACAGAAGATTTTCTCTTCGAAGGAATGCCCCATTTTTGGAGAAGACTTATGTTCTCCATGGTGGCGTTCTTAATTACTTCCTTAATGACCTCGTGTGGGAAGAGGTCTTTACCCCAGATGTTGGAAGATATTAGCTTCCTTGTTTCGTGTTTCACTGTTGCGTCAGCAAACACACTCTCTGACATGCTCTCCTGGCCTTCATAAAGGCGTAAAGGTCCTTCACCAAGATAGCCATATGCATTTGGCTATGACTATGAGCATGCCTGGGGTACTTTCGTAGGTTGAACACAACTCTATGTAGTTTTGTAGAGAAAGGGATGTCGCAAGTCTCTCCTTTGACTCATGTTCATTACACAAGAGCAACTCAGACAATTTAGGGAGACATACTTTGAATTGTCGACTTGCGATGTCCTTGTCTAATTTTCCTACTGAAAATGTCAAATGGACTTCCTTCCAATCCTTTTCCTGTCCGGGAAAAGCTGGTGACAAATGCTTGCACTCATCGAGTGTGGGACATGGCATACCCGCCTCTACCGCTTTGGTAACAGAAGTAAATGCCTTCCCCATGAAGGGGAATGGGAGTGAAGTAGGAGCAAGAAAGGAAGGGTGTCTGTTATTCAGTGAGAATACCTTCGACTTTGAATAACCCGCCTTTCTCAGACTACCTGAAAGGATAGTCTGTGCCTTATCATGGTCGACAATCAAGACCTCCTTTGGTTCCGCTCCTTTTCTTGACTTTAGTTCGTACTTCAGTCGAACCCAACTATTAGGGAAAGCATCAAAGCTTGGCCAAAATTTAATTTTGTCCAAAGGAACAGCATCTATTTTCTCTGAGATGTAGAGATTGCCATTTGAAATCAGCATCTGCTCCGCAAACCTCCAGGGATTGGTTATGGAGCATGTTGGTAGGTCTTGATTCAAGGGTTGTTTGACTGACACCTGGGAAGCGACAAGAGAAGCTTTACGAGGCTCTATCTTGCTTTTTACTTCCTGCTTTTGGTTTTGTTTACGGAAGCTCTCTCTTTGATTCTTCGGCTGGATACATAATTGTACCACATTATCCAATAGAGGGGTAGAAGACGAAGATGTCAACATCGATGGCTCTATACTCGGCATATGCGGAGGAAATTCCGATACAACCTTTTCCTCTTCTACACAGGGGCAATTCTTGCCCTTAATCCCAAAGGTTTTCTGGCCCTCAGGGGATGTAGTTGGCTCCTAAGGCACTACTGTTTCCTCACTTGCTTCCGGAAATAGTAGCTTACGCATCCTATCATTAGGTAGGAAAGGTACCGGAGAGATCTTTTGAAAGCGTCTCACCCAGTTGCGTAATTTATATTGAGCTGTATCCCTAATCTCCGTAGACTTGGGATTTTCAAAACCTTCGGACATTAATGTCCGACATATATTGCAAACCTGTGAGTTCCGATAATGTAGGGATCCGGAAATAATATTGCAGGGGGCATGAAAACTGCAAGTATTATGACCGTAAAAATACTTACTCTTGGCCTTGCAGAGGACTGCAGCACAAGGTATCTGGTGTTCCTCCTGTAAAGAAAGGAAAACCAAATGAGTATACAATGGATTATCTCCTTGACAATCAACATGCAAATGTCCTTTACAATAGAGTAGCTTAGGATGGTAAGCTATAAAGGGATAGTAGGAGATACATACTTGTGCACCCCTGTGAGCAAATGCTGTTGCCTCCCCTCAGTATTAACTACATGGAGATTTCTCTATAGAGTAACTCCAAGTAAAAGGACTCTTACCCCTAGGGGTAGAGAAGTATCAAATCACTGTCCCAAAATAATGTTACTACTGTGGGGTCAGGATGACGGATTCTCGATCAGAATATTGAAGAAAACTTATTCATTCAATATATGAACAGTACCAGCAGAATGCTCGTACAAGGCTACCCAAGGTATGTCCGAAAATACTACTGTATCATGGTACTGTAGTTTTCTAATTGCAGTAAGTCTATTTTGCAATTTACTGGCTACTGTATATCATGTATTGTAGTCTAGTCATTATACTGCCTTCATAGTAGCATATGACAGTATGGTCCATCTAGCATGAAGTCAGCTGGCCTAGGAAAATAAAGACATATATTTGTATATCTCACTCAGCCTATTCGCTGTTGTCTTCCTACTATATTAAAATATAGAGTTTCCTGATCAGGGAGACTCAAGGAAAAAGGCTCCACCCTTTAAGGTTTAGGAGTGTATCACTCCTGCCTTGAAGTGTTTAATATTGTAGGGTAATCCTAATACTGATTTCTAATCAGGATGTTGAAGAAATCATATTCATTCAATATAGGATTGGGCTCAGCAAATGCCTGTGTTGGATATCCAAAATATATTGGAAATAACTAGTAGTATAAACTATATAGTAGTTTTCTATCTGCAGTATATTCTATAATGCAGATATACTGGTTACCTGTATGAAATATACAGTAGTTCAGCCGGCATGTAGCCGGCATAGCTAGGTCTTGCCGGCATACCCGGCATGCTAGCTAGAGAGAGAGAGATAGCATGGAAAAAAGGCTACTCCTTACTGTGAATGTATACAGTAATTAAGGATGTAAAAGTCTAATTTGAATGCCTTTTCCCAGAGAGAAGGTTCTAATGGAAGGGGAGAATGTACCATTCAGGCTTCCATGCAGCTACAGTACTATTACTGACAAGGTACCGCCTATACACTGCCGCCCGGCAAGTCCAGCAGTACCAGTACAGTCGGCGTGCTGCCAACTGAGTCAGCACTATCTGTGCCAGCCTGGCCGGCAGTACCCCGGCAACAGAACCTTTAGCAGAAGTCCAAGGGAGGACTGAAGAACCTTGGGAACAGAAGGGACTTCCCTCTCACGGCCATCATAGTCGCCGGCAGCCAAGATTGCCGGCCAGGCCGGCAATTGCCGACAGATAATGTGGTTGGCGGCAGTATTCTCTGCCGTCAGCCAAAGACATGGCTCGAGAGGGAGTCTGGCTGGCTCCGGCCACCTACCAGCAAAGGAAGGTTGCAAGATGCCAGCCTAAAGAAAGACAATGGCTAAACCATCAAAAGAGGACAGTGGGGTAGGGAACAGGGTCCTGTAATGAGTGTGAAAAGAACTGGCAAAAATTGTCAATCCTACCACCTATAAAAGAAACTGTTTCGGTATCAGCAGAATCACAGGGAACAGGAGAGACTCAGTTCTCCAACCCAGAGATTGCCGACACAGTTAAGGGGATGGTGGCACTGCCGCCTCCTCTCAACAAAGAAGAAACAGAGTTCCAGTGCCACGTATCCTAGGCTAAAGAAAATTACTCTTCGACCCAGAGTACTGTGGCATAGGACTAGTATTTTAGTTGCAAGGAGAAGATGGTATCCTACCATAACTTCAAGTGTGGCTAATGAGGGCTAACCTCCATTGCCGGCCACCTGGCTGGCAGGGGAATGATGGTATCCTACAACCCATTCCCCCTGCCGGCAGGTCACTGATATAAGACTAAATACTCTGAGATTCTGACTAAATCCCAAAACCTGATGGTATACCACAATCAACGGTTAAGGGAAGAGGCAGGACAAGCCCTAAATTAGCCATGTCTGAATAAAATTCAAGGCACGGCTATTAGGGTTGTAGCCTGAGGCTACACTCAGAGGGAAAGAGATTACCCTTAAGTCTCCGAAGAGACATGTAATGTTTCATAACATTATAGGAGGTATCAGTCTCCACTGAATAAAAACAAAACACGAGGGTAACCGGGGAAAGTCGAACGTATAGTAAAACGTCTAGGTAAGGTTACCTAGGCTATACGAGATCTCGGTTACCTAAATCACCGAAACTCTAACTATACAATCGACAGAGGAAAGGGAAACTTAAATTATGCACATTATCAAAACTTTACAAGAGTAATTGCCTAAATAGCTAATTAATTAAAATAATTAAATAAAGCTATTAAAAACTGGAAGTACTTCTGCTATCTAAATAACACATGCCTAACGAACGACGGCGCCATGGCGCCTCCACTAACTGGCCTAGCTCCTAAACACAAAAAAATACTCTAATTTCATTGTGAAACAGGAGCTCAAATATACTCATAGTAAAGATCCGATACTCAACTTTCCAGAGGCGGAAGATGATGGAGAAAGCATAATAATAATCCTGTAAAATGATCGAAAAGTTAGATCACCAGGAAATATCACCGAGCGAGATCGCTACAAAAAAAGGAATGTCCGCCGTCGTGGGAATGGCGCTGTTGTATTCCCAATAGTATTACGAGAGCGGGGAGAGCCTTTGGACGGCTCCCTTTTGCCACATCCTCCTCGAGGCCAAAACGCTATTTGGGGTGCAGATTGCTATGGAGGCGTGTCAATAATGCGTCCGCTGATATTATGCGATATCCTTTGGAGAAATTTTAAGGATATTCGCGCCAGGACTTAGAATTCTGGATACCTAATGGTAAAATTCTCTGGGAATATCACTGTAGTACATATATCCCTTGAGAAGCTACTTTAAGGAACTTCCATCACAACGACATGGCTTGAGCCCCAAAATATGTATATATATATATATATATATATATATATATATATATATATATATATATATATATATATATATATATATATATATATTTATATATATATATATATATATATATATATATATATATATATATATATATATATATATATATATATATATATAAATATATATATATATATATATATATATATATATATATATATATATATATATATATATATATATATATATATATATATATATATATATATATATATATATATATATATATATATATATATATATATATATATATATCTAAGTATGCTAACATAAGGTTTGTCTATTTCTTGTCTTTGAAGTCCTTTATTATTATTATTATTATTATTATTATTATTATTATTATTATTATTATTATTATCCAGGCCCCAAGCCCAGTTGGAAAAGCAAATGCTGCAAGCCCAAGGGGGCTCCAAATAGGGAAAAATTGCCCATTGATGATAGGAAACAAGGAAATAGATAAACTACAAGAGAAGGATAAACAATTAAAATAAAATATTTCAGGAACAGTAACAACATTGAATTAGATCCCTCACATAAAAACTGCAAAAACTTTGAAAATCAAGAGGAAGAGAAACAAAATAGAACAGCATGCCCTAGTCTACCCCTAAGAAAGAGAACTCTAATCCAAGACAATGTAAGGCCATGGTACAGAGGCTATGACACTACCCAAGACCAGAGAGCAATGTCCTTCTAGAACAGTGATTCTTAAACTGGGGGGCGCCACGAGATTCCAAGGGGGGTGCAAGTAGTTAAAACAGTAACGATGAAAATAAAAATTTGTAATTATGATGTCTTTTGTTTTATAATACATGAATATGGATAAATTAATCATTAAGGAGGGTGTGTAATATTTTTTGATGTGGTCATGATCCATGAATGATTTTAATAAGAGTAAAAATTATGTTTATTTTTGCAGTAATTAGTATTTTTTCTAGTATTTTCTATTAATGTAATTACTGTAATCTGTGTAATGCTAAAACAGTTTGAAAAAAGATTAAGATAAAATTTTGTTTCATCATAATATATTTATTTTACCCATTTTCTATGAACAATGTTTATTTTATTGAAATATAGTACAGTGCATTTCTCTAAAAATTCAAATGCAATGAAAAAAAAAATCTCTCATTCATCCATTTACTCACATAACCAATAAAGTATATTAGCAGACAAAACGCAACATTTTGTTTACAAAAACCATACATACATACATACGGTACTTTCTAGTTTGGCAAACA
>NC_090741.1:95388007-95395507 GCF_036898095.1 Palaemon carinicauda | reverse complement strand
TTAGTTAGTCAGAGCGACATTCCTGGTTGTTTTGCTTTAATAAATTCTAGCTATTTAGCTTTACATAGGATTTCCTTTCGTGCTTAGTATTATTTGGCGAAGTATTCGCCATTCTGGCCTACGCTAGGCCATGTAGCCTAGTCGTTTGGTCCTAGTACTTCATGCATGAATTTGGTTTTTCCGAGTGTAATTAAAATTTTATTGAAGCTTTAGGCTATATTTTATACATTTTAGACTGTGTGGAATATTTCCAAGATTGTATACGTGTGAGTTTCGGTGGATTAGGTAATCGATTCTCTTGGTGCCTAGGCTATTTGCTTATGGAGCCTTAGTATACTTTATCATACTCCCCGGTTGCTTTCTTTTCTTCGGAGAAGGTATGCAATCCCTTTCCCTCTGTTTAAGCCTTGGGCTTATCCCTAAGTGGTTTTTTCCGAATTCATTTTCGATAAAACTATACTAGGGTGTTACTGTACCTTCCTGTTCCTGTAGTTATGGTTCAAGAGGGACAGAACAACAGTTTTTAGTCTGAGTCTGTGTTGTCTGGCTTGGGGCAGAGTCCCCCTCGCTGACCTAACACATACAAAGGGAGCTTAGCTCCCTTAGGTCACTACCGAAGGTTTCTGTAGTTATGATTCCTTCTTTTGTGATCGACCAGACTAAGTCCTGTTGCTGTTCTCGGGGGAGGATAAGTTCTTCCCTTGGGAGTAGCAACGCCTTCCTTGCTTTGGTGCTCTGGAAGCTGGCAAGTATTGCTGGCCTTTTCCCTTAGATCTCCCTTAGGCTAAGATAAGTTTCTTGGCTGCGGGTGATCTGTCACTAAAGCAAGGTTGGCAGGACCCTCTTGTCCCTTCCCACTATCTCCGTAATGGCTATCTCCGTAATGGCCTAGCCATTACTGTACTGTACCTTGCCGGCCAGCAGAGCTGGCCGGCAGGGGTCTTACTGTACTGTACGTCGTTCTACTTCTGGACCTAGTATAGGTTGGGATGTGGAATTGACTCAGCCCATTGCCGGCCGGCAGAGCTGCTGGCCGGCAAGGGTCTTATGTTTTCGAGTGCTGCCCGGACCTCTCTTGGTCCCTCATCCATGCCTGCCGGCAGAGCCGGACGGCATTGGTCAAGGAAGCCTGAATTAGTTTCTCCCCTTCCTTATATGCATTCTTTCGGTTGCCGGGCTTGGAGGTAGTGTACACTCTTATCCCGGCATCCATTCTATTTTCTTCTAGTGCTGTACCTGTCCCGGCTGCCGGCCTATGAGGCCGGCAGCCGGGCAGGTGTAGTTCTCTGGTTCTTTTGCTGCCGGCTGGCATCGGTCTTGTACCTTTGCCGGCCGGCTTATGTCAGCCCTTGTCTGCCGGTCACCAAGAGTGTGGCCGGCAGCTGGGTACTACCTTGTGTAGTTGCTGGCCGGCAGCCATTGCCGGCCAACACTGGCTGTTACCGGCCGGCAGTAGCTGCCGACCGGCACAGGCATTTGAACCAGAGTGCTGCCGCCCTATAGCTGTTCAGTAGTATACTTTAAAGCTAGTTGTGGTGTGTGCCGGCCTGCAAAGGCAGGCCGGCACACATCCCCCTTATACTGTACTAGTATTCTTCTGTATAGCATATACAGTAAGAAAAAAACTATAGTAAAGGTTTTGGTACAGCACTGTATCTTCTAACACTATTGTGTTTTCTTGCACAGCCCTTTACTGTTGCCCTCAGATAGGAAGCTGAGTTCTTCCCTGTCTATTATCCAGGATTTTAAAATCATTGCTTAGGTGTGAGCTCCACCTGTTTCCTATGGAAACCTTGCATTGGTTACTCTAGAAGAGATAAACCTTTTTTATTTTATTATTTGGAAGGCTGCAGCAATGGGTTGTGAGGGAAACACAAGTGTGTGTCTTTCCTTTATGAATTGTTATGCTATAATATGCATATCCAGTGATACATAGTTCACTTGATACTCATGGAAATTTCTTCTCTTTACAGGAGGACCCTCCGAAGTGCGGAAATGTTTTCTGCAATGTCCGCAGCAAGAACCTCTGCGGACATGAGTGTTGTAGGAGACACGCAGCATGCGCTGTCTCCAAGGATGATCTCCAGTATTGGGACCCTCAGGTATGTACTGTATGCACTAACCTGATTACTGAGGCTTTTGATTCCCCTAGAACGGCGGAATCAAGGGATATAGCAAGGGAAAAGCTTCGTACTTGGGTAAGGGGCTTCAAGAAGAACACCTCTGGCCCTTATCTTCCAAGTGAGAAGATGAGGGCGTATCTTTTTCCCCAGGCATCAGCTGATGCAGTGATTCCCCAGCCTCAAGAGGAGATCCCTCAAGATCAAGTCCAGGTGGACGTGGAAGTCGCAGTTGCGATGCAAGACATCCAGTTAGATGACAGGATGTCTGACCTGGACGAACGTTTGGAAGAAGACCTCCTGGCAGAAGGTCAGGATGAAGTTCAAACCCCGGATGTCGTAGAGGATGTGGTCGACGAGGTGTCGGCTACTCCGGTTCAGATGCCGGAGCCTATCCCCTCAACATCGGCTGGTCTCCCAGTAGAACTGGGACAGGCCCTCTCTTCGATTGTTGGAATGATCCAACAAATGCAGAAGGAAAATCAGGAGAAGGCGGCTGCAATGGAACTGCGTATGCAGTCCCTGGCAGAATCACATGGGCTCCGGAAAAGGCTCAATGTGAAAGACCTTCCCATATGCTCAGATGTTAACCCATGGAGGTATGCTGAGCACATGCCGATGACGACTGGAAAGATCGTCATCTCGGATAAGCTGGGTTCAGTTCCCCTAGAGGAGGTAGAATTCTGGCCCAGCAAGGCATCATATCCGGACTGCTATGTCCGGCTAGGGAAGGAACCAGCTTCAAAGGAGGAGACAGAGCCAAAGGAGGTCATTATTATGGACCACGCTAAGGCTCAAGCCCTACTTTCATCCTCGATGAAAGAGAGGGGCTTCTCTAACTCAAAGGTAGCTGCATTGAGCAAGAAGCTCCCTTCTTTTGTGTCCTCTCCTGATAGAGCCTTCCCTTTTTACAGAAAGGGTTTGCGGCTGTCCTAAAGGCAGTCGAGGCCGGCAAGCCTTGCCCCTCCCTGGAGGAGTGTAAACCCTTGTCGCTGGCCCTGCCTATGGACCACAAAGACTGGAAGAATGTCCATCTGACATTCTCAGTGGGAAAGTTGGAGGCTGATATTGCCGGACGGCAATTCGGCGAGGACCTCCCCAAGCTGTCCGAATCTCTTTTACGAAGAGAGTTCGAGACAAAAGAAAGACTGGCTGCCTCAATGTCTCATCAGACTACTCTTGAGACGATGGCAAGTGACCCCAAGGTCCATGAAATGTTCATGGTAGTGGCTAAGTCTCACCTAGCCACAGTGACGAAGGACCTTTATGGCTTCGTCAAGGCAAGGAGAGCTTGCAGGGAGTTCGTGTTCACCGGGGCCTCGGTGAGACACGAGCCAAGGAAGTTAATCTCCTCCAACATTTGGGGAAAAGACCTTTTCCCTACCGATGTGGTCAAAGAGGTTGTTGATAAGGCCGCCCTGGAGAATAGAAACCTTCTCCAGAAGTGGGGCCTGGCTATCAAAAGAAAATCTTCCCCGGATGAGGGTCCTCAACCAAAGAGGAAGAATATGAGGACTAGGCTACCGTCTCGGCCAGCCAAGCCTTATAGACAGCAACAGCAACTGCAATTGCCATTGCCTCCAGTGCCCCAGATGGTGGCACAAACCCTGACTACTTTTCAGTGGGTACCCCAGGCTGTGCCAGGTCAGTCAACCACATTCACCCCAACGTTCGAAGGACAGTCTTCTTCCTTTCGTGCAAAACCTAGAGGAGCAGCCAGAGGCTCGTCTAGGCGCCCCTCAAGGGGAAGGGGATTCAGAGGTGGTTGTGGTCAGGGAGGCAAGACCTCAGGACGGCAGTCCAAGTGAAACGATACAGTTAGGAGGGAGACTGATGAAATTTTGGGATCGCTGGACCTTCGATCCCTGGGCCCAAAGCCTACTCAAGAATGGACTGGGCTGGAGCTGGTACAGCACTCCACCCCCGTGCCTTCGGTTTTTCCAACACTCCACCCCCGTTTTGGAGGAGTACGTTCAAGAACTGTTGGAGAAAAAGGTGATCCGAAAGGTGAAGTCCATCAAATTCCAAGGGAGGCTGTTTTGTGTTCCCAAGGAAGACTCGGAAAAGCTCAGAGTCATTCTGGACTTGTCGCCACTCAACAAGTTCATAGTGAATTGCAAATTCAAGATGCTAACACTGCAACACATAAGGACCTTACTGCCCAAGAGGGCATACTCAGTCTCTATAGACTTGTCAGACGCCTATTGGCACATTCCAATCAGCCGTCGACTCTCCCCCTACCTAGGGTTCAGGCTACAACGGAGACTGTACGCCTTCAGAGCCATGCCATTCGGGCTAAACATAGCCCCAAGGATTTTCACGAAGCTTGCGAGCGCAGCTCTCAAAAAATTACGCCTAAAGGGAATTCAGGTAGTAGCCTACCTGGACGACTGGCTGGTGTGGGCAGCATCCGAGACCGAATGCTTGCAAGCTTCCAGTCAGGTGATCCAGTTCCTAGAGTACCTAGGCTTCAAGATCAACAGAAAAAAGTCTCGACTTTCTCCATCCCAAAAGTTCCAGTGGCTGGGAATCCACTGGGACCTTTTGTCACACAGTTTCTCCATCCCGACGAAGAAAAGGAAGGAGATAGCGGGCTCTGTCAAGAGACTTCTAGATTCCGAAAGGATATCAAGACGCGAACAGGAGAGGGTACTAGGCTCTCTCCAGTTTGCTTCAGTGACAGACCCAGTGCTAAGAGCACAGCTAAAGGATGCAACCGTAGTTTGGAGAAGGTATGCATCAAACGCGCGAAGAGACCTGAGAAGACCAGTGCCGCCTCGGCTACGTACTCTTCTCAGACCTTGGTCCCAAGCCAGACATCTAAAGAAGTCGGTTCTTCTTCAGCCACCTCCCCCGTCGATGACGATTCACTCAGACGCCTCAAAGGAGGGATGGGGAGGTCACTCTCATCGGAAAAAAGTCCAGGGGACTTGGTCCAAGCTATTCAGGACCTTTCATATAAACTTTCTAGAAGCTATGACAGTGCTCCTTACCTTAAAGAAAGTCTCCCCGCGTCACTCGATCCACATAAGATTGGTGATGGACAGCGAGGTGGTTGTGAGATGCTTGAATCGACAAGGGTCGAGGTCACCACCTCTCAACCAAGTGATGTTAGCCATTTTCCGATTGGCGGAAAAGAAGAAGTGGTACCTGTCGGCAGTTCACCTTCAAGGAGTCCGCAATGTGACAGCGGACGCTCTATCCAGGTTCACACCGATAGAGTCGGAATGGTCCTTAGACGCAGGATCATTCTCCTTCATTCTGAATCAAGTCCCAGAACTGCAAATAGACCTCTTTGCGACGAAAGACAACAAGAAGTTGCCCCTGTACGTGTCCCCGTACGAGGACCCCTTAGCGGAAGCAGTGGACGCAATGTCCCTCGACTGGAACAGATGGTCCAGGATTTATCTGTTCCCTCCTCACAACCTTCTGTTGAGGGTCCTCAACAAACTGAGATCCTTCAAGGGGGTAGCGGCAATAGTGGCCCACAAGTGGCCGAACAGTATGTGGTTCCCCTTGGCGTTGGAACTACAGATGAAGTTCGTGCCGCTACCACATCCAGTTCTGACCCAGCGAGTCCAGAAGTCGACTGTCTGCGCTTCATTACAGAAAACCCGGACCCTGCAGCTCATGATTTTCTCGCCCTTGCGGTGAGAAAGCGTTTCGGGATTTCGAAAGCCAGCATAGACTTCCTAGAGGAATATAAGTGCAAATCGACTAGAAGGCAATATGAGTCATCTTGGAGAAAGTGGGTGGCCTTTGTAAAGGCAAAGAATCCGCAGGAGATCTCAACAGACTTCTGCTTATCTTTCTTCATCCACCTCCATGGCCAAGGGTTGGCAGCTAACACGATTTCAGTGTGTAAATCCGCTTTGATGAGACCCATTTTATTTGCCTTCCAGATCGACCTAGGTAACGAGATCTTTAATAAAGTTCCGAAAGCCTGCGCTAGGCTCAAACCTTCAGCACCTCCAAAGCCCATCTCATGGTCTTTAGACCAAGTTCTTCATATCGCCTCCCTGTTGAGCAATGAAGAATGTGCGTTAAAGGATTTGACGCAAAAAGTTATTTTCCTATTTGCACTCACGTCCGGGGCCAGGGTTAGTGAGATCGTAGCCCTCTCGAGAGAGGCAGGTCGTGTTCAGTTCCTGGATGGGTATTTTATTCGCAGAGCGGATCCTGACAGTACACCCGCAGGTCACGATCCGAGGAAAGTTGCCTCATCCCTAAATTTCTTTAATTGTATGGATTTTGAACATCTCCGTTCATACACGGGCTGGAAGTCTTCCAGGGTGTTCTTTCGCCACTATGCGAAGCAAGTAGAGGAACTTAAGAGATCTGTGGTAGCAGTGGGTCGTGTAGTTAACCCTACTGTTTAACTCTGCGAGGAACAGTGGTCTTAATTGGGATGATTAAGTCCAGGGTGAGTGTGTAGGTACATACTGTACTACAAACTAAATGAGGGCACCAAGTGCCCATATAGACTGTTCCTTCTTTATAAGGTGAACCTAGCATAAGTTCAGACATGTGTGCCGAGCGTTTCTAACGCTAATGTGATTGATTTGTAATACAGACTTTTATGACTTGATACCTTGGTATCTTATTAAAGTGGTGTTTAATGGTTTTTCTTTCAGATAAACAAGTTCTGTTTACTATCATACTTATGCTTAAAGTTTTGGGTTACCCTCTTTTATATATATATATATATATATATATATATATATATATATATATATATATATATATATATATATATATATATATATATATATATATAATTGTTGTTAACCTGTCTGTTTATTATCTGTCAATAAACTTGTTCTTGAGAACCTTGCGTCTCTTTCACCTGTGTCAATTTATTGGTATAATTGAGCATTTTGATTCTATTTATCTTATCTGGGATAATTCTGATAGAATTGTTCTGTTATGCAAGCTATGTTGCATTGGTTTATGTAGTCCCCTAATGGGAGGACTGCGTCCCTTAAAGGGACGAGGGCGGTTTTATTAGTTTCTTCCTATGCGGATATAAACCTTTGTCCCATACAAGTATTGTGCGGATTACTGGTCAATATATATTGACGCAGTGGTTCTATACAAACTATGCTTTACTTAAAATAGGGCGAGACCACTATATTAGCTTGCCTGGTATTCATACATAGATATATGTACTCTTCGAGACTTTCCAGAGTCTAGTAAGACTCTTCCCTGTAGGGGGCAGGAAGCTCTAACATAGTTTATAGTTAGTTGAAAAGATGTATAACGGTAACATCTAAGGTCTCTAGGTCTAGTCGACCGGGAAAAAATTACCTCCGGGGAGTACGGCACGTTCTGAGAATCCACAGATACAGTAATGCTCTGGTACACTTCCATCAGGACGACA
>NC_090741.1:95380507-95383007 GCF_036898095.1 Palaemon carinicauda | reverse complement strand
CTTGTTTTACTCTTACTTCTCTCCTACTTCTCTTGCTTCTCTCCTTCTTCTCTTGGCTCTCTACTTCTCTTGCGTCTCGTTCTTCTCTTGCACCTCTCTTTCTTTTCTCGTGTTTCTCTTTCTTTTGTCATTCTTTTCTTGTTTATCTCGTTCTAATCTTGTCTATCTCCTATTTCTTTTGCTTCTCTCCTTCTTTTCCTGCTTCTCTCTTTCCTCTCTTGCTCTTTCCCTCTTCTCTTGCTTATCTCCTTCTTCTCTTGGTTCTTTCCTTCTTCACCTGCCTCTCTCCTTTTTTCTCTAACTTCTCTCCTTCTATTTCCTCTCTCCTTCTTCTCTTGCTTCCCTCCTTCTTCTCTTGCTCCTCTCACTCTTATCTTGCATCTTTTCTTCTTCTCTTCCTTCTTTCGCTCTTCTCTTGCTTCTCTCCTTCTACTCTTGTCTCTCTTCTTCTCTGGTTTCTCCGCTTTTTCTTTTGCATATCTCTGTCTCTTGCCTCTCTCCACCTTATCTTTCTTCTCCCTTTCTTCTTTTGCCTCTTTCCAATTCTCTTGCCCCACTTCTTCCTTTTCTCTTGCCTCTCTTTCCTCTGTCCTTCTTCTCTTGCCTCTCTCCTTCTTCTCTTGTTTATCTACTTCTTTGCTTGACTCTCTCCTTTTTCTCTTGGCTCTCACCTCCTCTTGCTTCTCTCTATATTCTCTTGCTTTTCTCCTTCTTCTTTCACCTCTCTCCTTCTTCCCTTGCTTCTCTCCATCTCTTGCTTCTCTCCTTTTTCTCTTGCTTCTCTCCATCTTCTCTTGCCTCTCTCCTTATTCAAGGTCGTCCTCAATTGAATGATATATTCTACGACCGTTCATTCACTCGGGAAAACCGAGACAAAATTCGCTTCCTTGGAAGAAAAGAAAACCTCCTAGGAGTCGTCGAAAGTATTTTGTTTTTTCCACATCCTTTTGGTGTTTTTTAGTCTATCTTCAAATGTTTCGCTAACTGTTAATATTCGTATTTCTATCATTATCATCCTTCATACTATTGGAGGATCAATCAACCTGAATTACAATGGTTACAGTTGATACCATATACACCGGGTACTTCATAAATAACAATGACAACAACAATGATAATAATGAGTTTTTTTGGTAACTATAAAGTCAAGGTGGCACATAAATCATTCGGTAAATAACTATATACTTAGTTTTCTATTTGTTTTATTATTGTTTTTTTATTAGTTCCGATGAGTCAAATAAATGAAGACCTACCAAAGCTATGCTAGAATATGCAAAAACAAAAATAAAAATAATACTGTGAAAAATGACCTGCATCGTTTCGTGATTTTGTTTTGTTGGTAAAAAAAAAAAAACAATAATAAAAAATAAAATATCAAATATATGATGAAAACTGAAATGTTTTTCAATATCCAAAGTATCAATATGTACAGAAATTTTGGTAATTGTTTACAACACCACGCTCTCAAATTACTCCAAAATAGTGCAATTCTGCAGTTCTCATCTTCTTACACAATAATTAGGTGGTTATTTAAATTCTGGGAAAGCAATAATGAGAAAGATATGTCGAGGAAGGGGGAAGGGGTTAGAAAAAGAACATAGCTCGGTTTCCTCACCAAACGACTTAGAACTGACATGTCAACATAGTCAACCAAACAGAATTCGTGATGCCAGCGTACATAAACAGAAGTTCGTGATGCCAGCGTACATTTGATATACTATATATTCAAAATATACTTAATAAAAATTGAGCGATTACTCAAAAGTGTCACTATTTGTAAATTGTATATTTTATGGACACTTTTGAGTAATTTATCCATTTTTGATTAAGTATGTTTTGAATATACAGTATATCAAATATACGCTGGCATCATAAACTTCTGTTTATGTACACTGGCATCACGAATTTTGTTTGGTTGACTATGTTGACATGTCAGTTCTAAGTCGTTTAGTCAGGAAACCGAGCTATTTTTTTTTTTTTAAGCCCTTCCTCTTCCTCAACATACCTTGCTAATTATTGCTTTTCCAGAATTTAAATAACTACCTAATTACTGTGCAAGAACATAAGAACTGCAGGATTGCATTATTTTGGAATAAATGGAGAGCATGGTGTTGTAAACAATTACCGAAATTTTGATAATCTATTCAACCAATGATTAATATTTCAGTTTTATACGATTTTTTATTTTCTGTTTTTAAAACTTAAAGGAGAATTTACTGGTAATATTAGATTCTAGCATTTGAATGATGATGATAGTTATAATAATAATCACTGGTGGTATTTTTCATATATACCATTTATAATGGTATATATGAAGAATGTTAATATTATTAATATTATTATTATTATTATTATTATTATTATTATCATTATTATTATTATTATTATCATTATTATTATTATCATTACTATTATTATTATTATTATTATTATTATTATTATTATTGTTAGTGTTGTTACTTAGAGTATTATCTATCACAGCCTGATGGATAATCCAGAA
>NC_090741.1:95353082-95367507 GCF_036898095.1 Palaemon carinicauda | reverse complement strand
TGTTGCTGCAATTCTTGCCGATAATAGTAATATTAACAGCAACAACAACATTCATAATAATAATAATAATAATAATAATAATAATAATAATAATAATAATAATAATAATAATAATAATAATAATAGTAAACGCAGTGAGATTTCACTTTTCCCTGCGCAACTTTGAAAAACTGTTCGTGTCTAATTTAAAATTTGTAATAAAATTTTGGGTAACCTAATAGAAGCTTATGCTTTGTCAAATCATAAGAAAATTTCAAATGAGCAAGTTTCCTTCAGGGACAATAATTATGTGGGACGCTTTATATGTTCGTTCTCTTTGTGACGAACAAAAAAGAACCATCGGTTCGTTTTCCCGCCGCCCTCTCAAGTCCAGTGCATGGGAAAAAGGGTAGGTCTTTCAAACAAAAGCAGTCGTTGTGAGTGGACGTGCTTGGAAAAATCCACATTGACGCCCTTTAGATGGAATTATAAGGTAAGCATCACAGTGTACTGAGATTTATAGACATAAAAGGGTTGTCAGGGTTGCTGTTTAAATAACACGCACCGCGTGGAGGAAGAGTCACGAACCTGGTCCCTCTGGAAAGTTGAGCAAAAAGACAAGAAGTCTGCCGACATCCTGCGACTAAGAAGAGCTAAGCTGTAATGCGTGATTATCTCAGTAATGTTTAAGATATTGACGAAGTTCATCGAGGAAATTGTCCTGCAGTTTATTTTTTGATAAGTAACAATTATCTTGTTTTTTATGATGGAGAGGTTTTGATGTTTAATTACAGATGACCTTGAAAATTTCACATTTGAACTTGAGTAGTTTATTTGTAACGCATTTTCAATTAGAAACTGAGCAGGAATAGATGTGTGTAGTACATTAAGACTTGGAGAAAGTCAGAATATTAGGTTCTCAGGTCAATATTCATGTATTTTGATTTTTGATTTAGTTACCTCTGATCGTCGATGGGACACACCTTATGGAGTATTTATAATGTGTTCCCATGGTTCTGTATTTGTTTTGGGTAGAATCGTTATAAGTCCTTATAACTGGTTTTAGGTTAATGGTATCATAGTTTTGCTTTAATACATAATTTCATTTTTGTATGTGGTATTAAAATACTTCTTGGAATGTCCAATTTAGAACCCATTCAAATAAGAGCTTAGCACGTAACGTTACGGTTACATTTAGTCTCACCTTCTGGTAACCTCTGGAAGTTACCTAATTTAACTTTACTTATTTGTGGATTATCTATATGAAGAAACCCTTTCCAACTTTGGTTACGGGCACTGCCATCCTAAGCCAATAGTCACTAAAGTTCTCAGTTTGACATATTTCAAGTAGGAGTTAATTCAGGTACTAGTTCTTTCAAGTGGGAGTTATTTAAAAGTTCTTTTAGATAGAAGTTATTTACAAGTTATTTCAGGTATGAGTTCTTCTAGAGAGAAGGTGAGCTATTTCAAGTAGGAGTTCTTTCAATAGAGGGCAGGCTATTACAGATAGATGCTGGGTTATTTGAGGTAGGAGTTCTTTCACGTAGAGGCTGAGCAGTTTCAGGTAGGAGTTATTTCTGGTTGAGGACTGGGATACGAGACATTGATACATTTAGGGATTGCTCTTTAAGCTTGGAGGATCTTTATGAAGTTGCAACATAGGTACTGGTAGTGGGCTTCTTTTAGTAGTGCCGGTTCTCTGCCACTCATTGGTTAGGTCAGCTACGAATCAGCTAGGGAAGTTTGTTAGCTTATAGGGAGGGCAGGAATGGAGCCTAGGAAAATAGAGACCCTAAAGGTTGTGCAATTGAGAGAGGAATAGGAAGCCAGAGGCCTCCCAAAAGGAGGGAACAAGTCTGAATTGCGTCAGTGTCTAAGGGAACCCCTAGTGCTGCGGGGGTGAGGTCTGGGGTACCGATGGAGGTCCCAATGTCTGCTCTGTCACGTCTGCCGTCACTGCTTCCTCGGCTACTGCTTGTGATGTCATGCCGGGGGGGGGGGGGGGTCATCGAACTCCCTCGTCTCCCCCTTCTTCTGCCTCCTTTTCCTCGGATGTTGGGCGGGGGAAGGTGTGCATGTGCCCCAGCCTGCTCGCCCTGGGTGTTTTTTGCTGAGCACTTTCCCCCACAGCGCCATCATATGTAGACAGCTAATCTGCTAACTGAATTCCCCCTTACCTCTCTTCGGGGGTCGACTGCCTCTCATGGCTGCCAACTTCTCGGAATCGCCCCTGTTATTTCCAGTCCTTTTTACTTCTGCAAAACTGTCTAAAATGTTTTGTATCGCACTTACTACGTCTGTTAACGAGCAATTGTCATCGAACAAATAACCCCATAAATACGGGTTTACCAATCTACGAATATGTTCACGGGCAATTGCCTTTTTATCACCTTCTGGGAGATTGGCACTTTGGGTAGCAAACGAATCGCAATCCCGAGAAATGCAAGCTGCAAAACTAAGAATAGATTCACCTTTCCGTATTTTGGGTTTGTAATTTTCTTTTAGGTCTCCCTTTCTCGCATCAGGCAAGGCTTACTTCTCAATTAAAAGTCGTTTTATTTAAAAACTTCTTAAATTTTCCTGTCCAACACATTACCTCCATTGCTGGAGGATATTTCAGTAATCTAATTACTTGAATCGCTTTTTCTCTTTCCATCCACCCATATGTGGCTACTTCACGGTCTCTCAAAAACACTTCAATCGATTGAAACCCTTCGTTAGGCCGTAGATCATCAAAAGGCCTAACACTTGCCTGGAGTTCTGGCAACTTTTGAACTACAATTTGCGCATCTTCACTCGGCTGTGCATGTGTACTTTCACTTGTGTGTGTTTGAACTTCATTTATGTACCTCGGATATGCTGTGGTTGCGCGCCACTCTTGTTCTCGTTCCACCACCAATCTGTTGATTAACTCTTCCAACTGTTCTAACTTATTTTCCAATTTTTCCGTTCTAATTTCCTGTATATATTCTTCATCGGAACACTATATCCCACTGCTCCTTCATTCTCATCTCCTGCAGCAGCAGTGTCTGCTATGTTAGTCCTTGTGTATCTCGACATCTTGAACTTTTATTTCACCGGCTCAAAGAACAACTTCACTCACAGCATCCACAAACAGACGTATTTTTTTATACCTGACACCAATATGACCCGTGTAGACGAATAATAAGACGTCGGAACATGGGTTTTCTTCATTTATTAAAAAAGGTTCATTCGTAAGTACACTATACACAACTATCCTCTCAGGTGAGGGACTTGTCAACTCGAGTGCTCAACGGCAACTAACTACTCCCTTCACTACCCAAATACACCATTGCAAAACATGCTGACACATAGGTTTTTGTGGAATACTCATGAATATTGAGTTCATTTACCTTGACATTTGTACATGAATTAGGACATATACACACACACACACACACACACACACACACATATATATATATATATATATATATATATATATATATATATATATATATATATATGTGTGTGTGTGTGTGTGTGTGTGTGTAAATTGGTGTGCTTCCGAAATTATTATAACTTTTGTTCTACGTCACTAATGAGCGTGGGCCTTCCCATTCTCATATGCTAAACATTTCTGCTACGTTTTTCTGTGACAAGCACAAACACATTCGCAATGAACCGTGTTCCAGCTTCAAAAGCTTCATATGACCACTTTTGAAATCAAGCTAAGGGACATATATACAATGTGAACTTAGAAGAGAGAGAGAGAGAGAGAGAGAGAGAGAGAGAGAGAGAGAGAGAGAGAGAGAGAGAGAGAGAGAGAGAGAGAGAGATCATAAGTTGAAGAGCGAACCAGTGATCTGTGGAGGCATGACATCAGTGTTGGAATCCTTTTCAAGCTAAAATTTTGCTGTGATGAGTATAGTTAAAATTATGAATAAAATCTTTTTGGAAAAGAATGATAAATAAGATATATATACATACACCCACGCATATATATATATATATATATATATATATATATATATATATATATATATATATATATATATATATATATATATATATGATAAATTTTGCACAGGGTTTGATTCCGGCCGGTCACAAGCTCTTGTCTTTGTGTGATTTTGCCTGGGGCCCTGATCCTGAGGTCGTTAAGAGAATCCAGACATTAATATATCAAAAATATATATGGCTTATTTGAATATATATATATATATATATATATATATATATATATATATATATATATATATATATATATATATATATATATATATATATATATATATATATATATGTGTGTGTGTGTGTGTGTGTGTGTGTTTGTGTGTGTGTGTGTGTGTGTTTGTGAAGTATGTATTTTTACTAAGCAAAGGAAATAACTGAATACTGAATGTCAATATGATTGTTGGAAAAATGGAAACAGTCAATTTTTATTTGTATTGGGGAGTAAAACCATCAGATAACACTCGAACGACCAAGAATTCACTAGCAGAAAAGGTGAAGCAGAGAGAGAGAGAGAGAGAGAGAGAGAGAGAGAGAGAGAGAGAGAGAGAGAGAGAGAGAGAGAGAGAATATTCCAGCTATGGTAGAGAAAAGTCAGAAGTTCTCCAGACTTTACAATTAAGGCAAATCTTTGTTGTCCGTGGTAAATACTACACGTTTATTTCGTTCTCTTTGACTTCCAGAGACTTTGATAAGCAAAGAGAGACGATTGATTTTTTTCATTATTATTATAATTGTTTTTATTATGATATTCATGGTTCGGCGTTTTTAGATAATTTAATCGTGTGTGTGTGTGTGTCTGTGTGTGTGTGTGTGTGTGTTTTGAATTATGCCATTTCGATTGTCAAAACTATCATCACATCTTTATAGAACAGCAAAATTATGTATAATTCCAATTCTTTTACGTTGTTGGCAATCCAACATTCATGTTCTTTCCTTTGAATCCCAACAAATACAGAATCCCTTTCGAAAACAACCAATTACCTACAAGAATGAAATGAAAAGAAAATAAGTAACAAGAAAATCCTTGTCTTGATGGTTCCCAATACCAGTTCATCCCACAATCCCACCTGATGTCAGGTCAGCTCAGTCGACTAATTGGGAAACGGACAGGTGAGACCTGAAGTGATTTGACCTTCGGGAAATAATATCCGGAGCAATTTTTAGTTGGGACGAAAAAAGTAACATCGACGAATCTCTTTATTCTTCCAATGTTGGAAATTGAGATTTTATTTATCAAAGGAAGTAAAATCAATAAATATCTTCCCTCTCTTGTCACTAAGTTCATCTATCTCTTTATTCAATCTCTTCTACTTTTAATACTAATCACACCATAAAATTTGTAATATAATAGGAATAACAACAACAATAATAAGGATTTGATATTTGATTGTCAATTAGAGAGACTCCTAAAAAACATTATGCAAAAGTCTATTACAAGCACTGCATAAAAACAGACTGTATATCTAAACTACATTATCAAGGAGAGCAATTATGCAAGGAAATAAATGAAGAATTAAAGAAAATCATAAATAAGCATTTCCCTCAGATTAACGTAAGAACGATTTTCTATAATAACTTTGAAATAAATTTTTTTCCCAGACATACATAAGACAAAGAACTGGTGTTCTGACATAGTTTACACGGTTAAATGTGCAATTTGTGTTAACTACTATTTGAGATCTAGTAATGGGGCACTGTCAGACCATGAATGGAGAAGTTACAGAACAAAAAAGATTCTTGTTAGGCCCCTCCAGTTATCCGTGGGGGAGCACTCAGAAAACACCTGTAACAATCAGGTAAATCTAGAATTGAAAATGTCAATCATTTCGAATCGCAGCAAGTATACTGATTAAGGCCTTAAAACCAACTTTGAATAATGGAACTTCAAGCTTTATATTAAAATTATTTTGAGTGTTTATAAAATTATACTTTTTTTTAGTGTAACTCCATTTATGGAATTTACCCTATGATAAGTTATATATATTAGAATATATATAACATAGGGCAATGTCCATCCCATCCATATACCAAAGGCACTTCCCCCAATTTTGGGGGGTAGCCGACATCAACAAGAACAAAACAAAAAAGGGGACCTCTACTCTCTATGTTCCTCCAGCCTAACCAGGGACTCAGCCGAGTTCAGCTGGTACTGCTAGGGTGCCACAGCCCAACCTCCCACATTTCCACCACAGATGAAGCTTCATACTGCTGAGTCCCCTACTGCTGCTACCTCCGCGGTCATCTAAGGCACCGGAGGAAGCAGCAGGGCCTTTTTGTTGCTGTCTCACAGGATACTTTTACAGGAGAGGGGGTTCCCAGCCCCCTCGTCCCGTCCCTTTTAGTCGCCTCTTACGACACGCAGGGATAACGTTGGCGCTATTCTAATTGTTTTATGCCCCCGCGGCCACAGGGGGCAATGTAAATGAAATAAAAACTAGAAAAAAAAGTCGTGGATTGTATTCCTAAACGTCCTACAATTTCTTATTTATGTAGGATATCCAAGAGGGACCTCGCCAGTAGACGTAATAATAATAATAATAATAATAATAATAATAATAATAATAATTATTATTATTATTATTATTATTATTATTATTATTATTATTATTATTATTATTAATGATAAATGATTGATGATTAATAATTAATAATTAATAATTAATAATCAATAATCAATAATCAATAATCAATAATCAATAATAATAATAATAATAATAATAATAATAATAATAATAATAATAATTATAATAATAATAGATTCAAGCTTACTGTGAACCCATACAAATAATTTCCATGATTTATTAAATCGCTCAGCATTTTTCTATATTAAAAAAACATGACCTTATTTTGATTCCCTTTTACACAAAGAAAATGATCAAACACAAACAAATAAAAAAAAGCTTGTGATCTAAGTTCTTTTCCATATCTTGTATTACCAGAACAAACGAAAAGAAAATTTCACTTCACGTCATCTTATCACTTTGCGTTTATTTTCGAAATTCCTTTATTTTCCTAAGAATCTCTCTCTCTCTCTCTCTCTCTCTCTCTCTCTCTCTCTCTCTCTCTCTCTCTCTTCCTCCTCCTCCTCCCTAATTCTTCTCCTTCTCCGCCCCACCTTCGTTCCCAATCCAAACGTGTGCTACAACCGACTGCTGACGGACTGGAGGTGTTAAGTGGCCAGGGAGATTTGAACTAACACAACCGAATCAAAGTTTGTAATAACTCCCAAGTACTTGGAACTGGCAACATGGATATGAATAGTATTATTATTATTATCATTATTATTATTATTATTATTATTATTATTATTATTATTATTATTATTATTATTATTATTATTATTATTATTATTATTATTATCAAGGTTTTTGCCAAAATATAAGTAAACATTTTTTTCTCACAAAGTGTTCAAAGTTTTAGGGAAAATGGGCTGCTTCCCAAAGCCTCTTCTGAAAAAATACATAAAAAATGTATTGCACTAAATAAAAACAAATTTTTACATTAAATTGAAGCTGACAACTCGAAAAATCATATTTTTAAAGATTTCGTCTCATGAATGTAAGATGCCTATTTTACTCACCCTCTGGTCTGTGAAATAAAGACGATTTTTGCTCTGGATAATATATTGGAAAAAGTTAATCATTCAACGAGACTGAAGCCCTGCGAGGAATCTCAGTTATGTAAAGCCTCCTTTAAGACACGAAGTCTGTTAAAGACTGCTGTTCCTAAACTATTATTTTTTTTTTTTTTTTTTTTTTTTTTTTTTTTTTTTTTTTGTTAAACATGAAAAGGAAATAACTTAAGATATTCCCTGGAAACAAGAGGTGTCCTGAAGGAAGCTCCTTAATATCCTTGAAGTGTTAGAACGAAGTGAGATGCCCGTAAAGGACAGCTTATATCTTATATTGATTTGGGAGTCGTGAAGCAAGGTGTATTTGTATCTTTATACTGAGTCCTCATTGTGTCAAGTTTTTTCTTTCTTTCTTTCTATTTCGTATTTTTACCTGATCCATTAAAATTCCTGATTTCTATCAATGGATAACAAATTTGGGCTTTAAGACGAAAAGAGGATGCAAAGCTTGAGAGAACAGAGATGAGAATTCTGAGATATATTACGGGAATATCCCTGTTTGAAATATTGGAAACTGATGAAATAAGAAGAATGGCAGCCGTAGTATAGATTTCAGAGATGATAAAAGTGTCATGACTCGGATAGTGTGGGCACGTGTTGAAGTTGAATGGTGGGGAGGAAGTGAAGAGGACATGGCAGGAACCTATTAGGGGAGAAGATCAAGAGATAGGCAGAGAATTAGATGGGAAGATAAGCTGAAGGATGGTAAAGAGAGAGGAGGTTTGAGGAAGAGGATGCCTTTGATAAAAGGCATAGGAGAGGTCGCATCAGGCAACCGACCCCTTAATGTCGGACTAACTGTGGTAAAGAAGTTTTTACTTCATAAGATTCAGAAACCTAATTTCAATTTGTCTTTTGTAACATGTTTACATGGGATTTTTTATGAAAAATTTAACTTTTTTTCAATGAAGAATTATTGTTCATAATATTTTGTTAATTCATTTGTTCGTTTTGATAATTGTCTTTATCGAAAGCCTTTGTATGAATCTAATTCTTTTAGATTTTTATATCAAATTCTTCGATCTTAGTCACGTTTATTTTTCAGGCAAAAATATTCTTGAAAACAAAAACTTACTTTCTCGTCGACTTAATATCCTTATCCCGTATGCATGTTTGCTTCTCTCGTTCTTGAGGTTAAGCCTGAATCAAATATATTCCAAGAACATTCATTCACTCGGGGAAGCCGAGGCAATGTGACTCTCTCATCACCGAGACAAAATTCTTTTCCTGGAAAGGAAAATCTTGGGAGAGTCGTCGAAAATATTTGACTGTTTTTTATTTCAACAAATGTTCAACTTCCCATTATTATGATTATCATCCTTGGCAATCTTGGAGGATGATACATAAGCAAGTTTACAAATGTTGTAGTTATTTCTATCTACACCGGTACTTCATTGTTAATAATACCAACAACAACAATGTTGATGATATTAATTACCTTTTGGTAACTCTTATAGTTGGGATGCCACATATTTGTGTGCTAAAACATACGTGAACATCGCATTAACATGTATCATAACATGAGCCCCTCGCAAACACGGAGAAACTGCACATGATTATCTAAGTAAATACTTCCACTTTTTACCTCAGTTTTGTATTTATTTTTTTATTTGTCCAATAAATGAACGCCTACCAAAGCTATGCTGGAATATGCAAAAAATAAATAAATAAATAAATAAATAAATAAATAAATAAATAAGTAAAATGATGCGAAAAATGAGCTGCATCATTTCATGCTTTTATTTAAAAAAAAAAGAATAATAATAAAAAAAAATAATTAAAAAAAAAAAAAACTTGAGAAATGTGAAATATGCTTGAATATCCAAAGTATCGACATGAAAAGGAATTTTAATAATATGTTTAATCTAAGTTTAATATTTAATTTTTTTAGTTTATTTTTATTTTTTTTTATTTTTTTTTTTTGGTGGTAGAGATCTTGGAAAGTTAATGAAGAATTTACTGGTCATATTAGATTCTTGCATATGAATACGCTCCTTTGTATAATAATGATAATTATAATGATATTCTTAGGTGGTGTTTTTCATATATACCATTTTATCCATAATAATAATAATAATAATAATAATAATAATAATAATAATAATAATAATTATAAAAATTATAATAATAATGATAATAATAATAATGATAATAATAATAATAATAATAATAATAATGATAATAATAATAATAATTAAAATTATAAAAATAATAATAATTATAAAAATGATGATAATAATAATAATAATGATAATAATAATAATAATAATAATAATAATAATAATAATAATAATAATAATAATAACAATAATAATAATAATTATAATAATAATAATAATAAATTCACCTCTATTTAAGTTTGACACTTTTATGAAGAATGTCATTATTATTATTATTATTATTATTATTATTATTATTATTATTGTGGTTTTTGTTGTTGTTGTTGATGTTGTTGTTGCTATTAGTATTATCTTTCACAACCTGATTGATATTCCAGTATAGTTCCCGTCATATTTATTAAATATTTTCTTTTATTCGGTGTCTTTGTTAGGAAAAAATATTCATTTGAATAACAAAAAATGTTTTAGATGTCACAGTTCTTCTTACCTATCTTCTGAGTTTGTCCAAGATGAAAGGGCAACAAAATCCTTTGAAAAACGTCTTTTCTTAACTACACTTGAGCGAAAATATTTTCACCTCTGTTCAATTAACTTCCCAACGAAGTTAAGGTCAAGGAGTAGTGGGTTAATCATACTCACCTTCTTGGTCAAAATGAGTTTTCAAGAATTGGTGGATTTCTTAATTTTTTTTTTTTTTTTTTTTTTTTTTTTTTTTGTCAATTGGATTTTATCTTAAACGTTGTAAATATTTACCGAGGTTGACAGAAGGATAGAGGAGCATTTATTATCATCTTAATATTTTTGTTTTGAGAACAATGATTTTTATATTACTACTACTTTTTTCACGGCATTTGTTGACAAACAATTCAACGCAAGACCACATAAACATATATGTGGAAGTGGCTTTATTTCTTATAATTAATGTGATTCCATAAATAAATATACTTTAGATTAAGTTTCTGTTGTTTGAGAGAGGAACATTTATCTATTATCCATATCAGACCGGATGTGGCATTGTTTATGTGGAATGTCTTTAAGGATATTAGTTGGACAGTTATGACAGTGAAACACAATGGTTATATCAACCCTCCATAATTTATAATGTTACAAAAGTTACTGAAACCTATGTACTTTAGGATTTAACTCTTATGATTGACGTTATAAGAAAGTCTGGTTTGTCAGATGTTATCGAAAATAGAGGTTAAAGGCAACATGATAACGAAAACATTCTAAGAGATTAGATGTTGGCAAAATGAAGATCTTCAGCGAGTACTAAGTCGGAGTTATATTCATACATCTGTTGAAGGAATTTCGTCAATGGTGTAGATACAGGTCACTGACGTTTTCACACTGACCCCCTGAAGGGGATTTTTTCATAATGTAGTGACTGACCCCGTGTCATATTAAGCCTTTGAAGCTGCCACAGTCAAGCACTACCAGGTACTCATTTCATTGGTTTTAACGGAGAATTTTCATCTGAACGTCCATGCTAAAAAGCTGAACGCAGCTCCTCATGCCAGGCAAGAGTGCTACCATATACACCATGAGACACACACACACACACACACACACATATATATATATATATATATATATATATATATATATATATATATATATATATATATATATATATATATATATATATATAAATATATATGTATATATATATATATATATATATATATATATATATATATGTGTGTGTGTGTGTGTGTGTGTGTGTGTGTGTGTGTACATATCGAGACTAGCACACGATGCGGATAAAGCAGTCGTGCAGTACTTATATGCAACACGCATAGTATTCATGTGATTTTAACACCATTTTGTTTTGCCTTACTCTCCCCTCCCCATCCCCCACATTCTCAGGCCTGAACTTATTCACTCTCTTTGCTGTACTCATACCAGCATCACTATCAAGGTAATAATAGTAAAATTACAATACAGCATCTAGACTCTGTGTGTGTGTCTGTATGTGTGCGTTTGAATATAACATAATTTCTTTCTTGATATTGATTGGATAAATCCTGTAATTCTTGGCATGAAGAAATTTTATGGAATAGGACATTCTCTGGATACCGTTAGTCTCTCAGAAGTGACCTTGAAGTGTCTTCAGACAGACTAGAGTGTCAAGTAGGGTGTTGAGACACTAAGGGTCTTTTTCGTCTTTCTTTCTCTCAGGCTCTGAAGATAACACGTACTATCAAAAAAGCGATGGACACGTTATTTCTCCAGCATTCTTCTAACTTACGACGGTAAGATATCTATGAGAATAAAAAGTTTTTCATGATCTCTTTGTTTTCTTATTGAAGGGATTATGAAGGTTAGGATGTTTGTTCCAGATCCTTATGGCAACAGGATACAAACTCTTCCTCCCCAAAGAAATTTTTACTTTTCTTTCATTTCTTTAAACATTTACTTTTTGCAGTTTATCTTAGTTCCTCTTTTCATTAATCATGGAGATTATTAATTGTAATATAGACTTTATGATTTTATTTATTCATTTATTAATCAATCAGTGAAGTTATTATGTTCTCTCTCTCTCTCTCTCTCTCTCTCTCTCTCTCTCTCTCTCTCTCTCTCTCTCTCTCTCTCTCTCTCTCATATCAGAACAGGAAGGAAGCATGAGAAAATCCATATTACCAATATTAAATAATGGGGATGAAACACAAACCATAATAGTGATGGATGCACAGGGTTTAGTCACGAGTAACTCTGAAAGGAAAATAGATTTCTTAGAAGAACTAACCCAAATTGAAAAAATAGATATATCAAATATAAGTGAAACATGGTATTCCCAAGAGACTGGCAGTGATGACCAGGTAAAGGGTTTTCAAACATATAGATCAGACAAAAAAAAATAGGAATCAAGGGGGAACCGCAATATATGGAAGAGACATAAATCAAGGAAAAATCTGTGAAAAATACAGCAACAAAGAATGTGAATTGATTGCGATATAATTTGAATTTGAAAAAAATAGTGAATATTGTAGTTCATAGACCCCCAAATACTAAGGAGTTTGACATAATAATAGAAAAAAAAGATGATATATGTAAAAACCATAAAGACTGGAATATACTCCTATCCGGAGATTTTAACTTTCCTTTCGTGGATTGGAAAGAACGGATAGAAGAAAGTGGTTGTATATATGCATATAAAAAAGAGAATTAATATTAGCGCAGAAGATAAGAGGCAATTTGAAAAGCTTCAAGATATGCTATTAGAACTTATTATGCAACAACTAAACCACATTCCAACAAGAAAGGAAAATGTCCTAGATCTAGTATTTGTGAAGGAGGTGAATTATGTTAAAGAAATCATAGTGTATAACACGGGAATTTCAGACCACAATGTCATAGAATTAATAGTCCATTCCAAAGCAAGTGATCGCAGAGATAATCAAAGCACAAAACGTTGGGAAGGATATGGAAAATATAATTTTTATAGTAAGAATATAAAATGGTCAGAAATAAATGAAGAACCAAACAAAGAATGGAAAAGTGCATTCGTAAGTGATAATATACAGGTAAATACGGACATACTGTACAAAATACTGGAGAAAATTGTTGAAAAATATGTACAAAAAAACAAAAAAAAAAAAAAAAACAATAAACCACGGAAATGTATACCAAGAGACAAAAGGATCTTATTTCAGAAAATTAGAAAGTGGAAGAAAAATCTTACAAAAGAAAAAAATGTATGGAAAATGATGGAAATAAAAAGTAAGATAGAAAATGCAGAATAAAAAAATATACAAACGAAAGAAAATGAAAAAAAAGGGATTTAGCAGAAAGGACACTTCAAAATATATATATAAAAAAACTCAAAGTACTTTACTCCTATGTAATAAAGATGAATAAACGGAGATTAGAAATAGGCCCTCTAAGAATTGAAGGACGGTTAACGAATAAAAAAAAAAAAAAGGAAATATGCAACACATTAGCAGAAAAAAATAAGAGTGAGTTCACGCCAAGAATTGCGAATGAGAACAATGAAACAAAAATGAGAGAAGAAAATGTTGAATATCTAACGGATATAGATATTAATGAAGCAGATATTGTCAAGGCTATAAGCGAAATTAGAAATGGATCGGCCACCGGACCAGATGGAGTTCCAGGGATTTTGTCAAAAAAACTGCACACACTATAGCGAAGACGCTTGCAATACTGATAAGACAGAGTGTATATATGAGCGAGATATATGTTAAACATAATTTAGCTTATATAACCCCTATTTTCAAAAGTGGATCAAGACTAGAGGCAAGCAATTATAGACCTGTAAGTCTAACATCACATATTATGAAAGCGTATGAGAGGGTAATAAAAAAAATAATGAAGCAATTGGTTAAAAATAATTTGTTTAATATAGCTCAACACGGTTTTGTTCCCGGAAAAAGTACACAAACCCAACTGATAGCACTTTATGAAAACATATACAAAAATATGATAAATGAAAAGACACAGATGTGATCTTTTAGATTTTGCAAAAGCCTTTGACAAGGTAGACCATAATATATTAGAGAAAATAATGAGAAATTATGATAATGTGGGAAAGATAGGGAAATGAGTAAGAGAATTCCTGCAAAACAAAAACAGATAGTGGTTGTAAATGACGAGAAATCAGATGAAGATCAGGTAATATCTGGCGTGCCAGAAGGTACGGTATTAGCTGCACTGCTGTTTGTTATTATGATCTCAGACATAGACTGTGATGCTA
>NC_090741.1:95330582-95348082 GCF_036898095.1 Palaemon carinicauda | reverse complement strand
ATTGATGATAGGAAACAAGGAAATAGATAAACTACAAGAGAAGGATAAACAATTAAAATGAAATATTTCAGGAACAGTAATAACATTGAATTAGATCCCTCACATAAAAACTGCAAAAACTTCGAAAAACAAGAGGAAGAGAAACAAAATAGACAAGCATGCTCTAGTGTACCCCTAAGAAAGAGGCCTCTATTCCAAGACAATGTAAGGCCATGGTACAGAGGCTATGACACTACCTAAGACCAGAGAGCAATGTCCTTCTAGAAACAGTGATTCTTAAACTGGGGGGCGCCAGGAGCTTTCAAGGGGGGCGCAAGTAGTTAAAACAGTAACGATGAAAATAAAAATGTTGTACTTATGTCTTTTGTTTTATAATACTACATAAATATGGATAAATTAATCATTAAGGAGGATGTGTAATATTTTTTGATGTGGTCATGATCCATGAATGATTGTAATAAGAGTAGAAATTATGTTTATTTTTGCAGTAATTAGTATTTTTTCTAGTATTTTCTATCAATGTAATTACTGTAATCTGTGTAATGCTAAAACAGTTTAAAAAAAGATTAAGATAAAATTTTGTTTCATCATAATATATTTATTTTACCCATTTTCTATGAACAATGTTTATTTTATTGAAATATAGTATAGTGCATTCCTCTAAAAAATCAAGTGCAATGAAAAAAAAACATTTCATACATTTACTCACATAACCAATAAAGTATATTAGCATACAAAACCCAAGATTTTGTTTATAAAAACCATACATACATACATACGGTACTTTCTAGTTTGGCAAAAATTTCAAGGGTGAGGAAGGGGGCCATGGGATCTATGCTTAATGCAGAAAGGGGGGCGCAAGGCAGAAAAGTTTAAGAACCACTGTTCTAGAAGAGCTGCTTACCATAGCTAAAGAGTCTCTTCTACCCTTACCAAAAGGAAAATAGCCACTGAACAATTACATTACCGCAGTTAACCCCTTGAGTGAAGAAAAATTGTGTGGTAATCTCATTGTTGTCAAGCGTATGAGTTAAGAGGAGAATTTTGTAACATTAGTCCATACTATTCCTTGTATGTGTAGGAAAATGTAAAATAAGCCCTGGCAGAGTAATAAGCTTTCTCATTGTCTATAAATCTTGCTTACTCTCTTCGTTGACTGATGTCTACCTGTCTTTCTTACTGCCTAACATAACCTTTTTATGTATTTTATATGTATATATATATATATATATATATATGTATGTATAAATACCAGATATCCTCGATTAATGATTCAGAAATATTAACTATTCAAAAGTCCTCACTCCCAAGTGCGTTTATGTATATATATATATATATATATTTATATACATATATATATATATGTATATATATATAAATTTATATATCTATATATATGTATATATATATACTTATATATAAATACATATATATATATATATATAAATATATATATATATATATATATATATATGTATATATATATATATATTATGTATATATATATATATATATATATGGCTATGGCACCGAACCCCTGTTGAGATACTACCGCTAGAGAATTATTGGGTACTTCGCCTGGCCAGATGGTACTACATTGGATCTATCACTGGTTACGGTTCATTTTTTCTTTGGCTAAACATACACCGAATAGTCTGGCCTATTCATTCCACATTCCCCTTTATCCTCATACACATGACAACAATTTGATTACCAAATAATTCTTCTTCACTCAAGAGGATAACTAATGGACTATAATTGTCCAGTGACTACTTAGTAAGGGTAGAAGGATATTCTTTAGCTATGGTAAGCAGCTCTTCTAGGTGAAGAACACAACAAAAACAAACTATTGTTCTCTAAATCTTGGATAGTACCATAGCCTCTTTATCATGGTCTTCCACTGTCTTTGTGTAGAATTCCCTTGCTTGACGGTATTTCGGGCAAACTGTTCTATTTTATTTCCTTCCTCTTGCTCTTTTTAAATTTTTATAGCCTATAAATGGAAGATCTATTTTCATGTTGTTCCTGTTCTTAATATATTTTTTATGATTCATTATTTTTCTTATAGTTTATTTCCTTTCCTCACTGGGCTATTTTCTCTGTATGAGCCCTTGGGCTTATAGCTTACTGCTTTTCCAACTAGGGATGTAGCTTAGCAAATAATAATAATAATAATAATAATACTAATAATATACACATGCATACACACACACACACACACACACATATATATATATATATATATATGTGTGTATATATATATATATATATATATATGTTTATATATGTGTATATATATATATATATATATATTGTACCAACCGTGTGTCACACAATTGTACATGATTCCTTTTGCATATATTATGCTTGTATCTGCGCTCTTCCCTCGCACTAAACGAACATGAAAATTCATGTCTGCTGTTTCCTCTGTAACATTTTCTGTCTTGTTAACTTGTTATGTCCTGTTGCCTTGAGGTTTTGTATATAAAGGAGAGTGTTCTATAATAATATAACTCAGTTGATTGCATCCTGCCTTTGAGTTCACAACCCTCTCTCGGCCCGTCACATTGGTAACCATGGAAGTCGACTCGCTCCCACTGCCTTCCACCCCCACCTCCATCGCCCCTCCATCGTTGGTACTATGACGGAGACGGACTCTACTACAGCAGTTGGCGCTGCGGCCGCCCCATTGAAACTTTCACCGTTCGGCAGCGGAGAAGCGTTTGCTTGGTTTCAACGCTCAGAAGTCCACTTTCGTATCAGGGGCGTGACTCGCTCAACCACCAAAGCGGATTATGTTCTCGCGGCGATACCCGAGGACACCTTCCCAGAAATATCCGACTGGCTTTGTGAACATGGAGACACCCCAATAGCGTATGACGCCCTCAAAACATACCTTCTGCAGCAGTACTCGCCGTCGCCAGCCGCCCGTATAGCAAAGCATTTTTAGCTCTCGCAACAACCGTTGGGGGACCAAAGGGCTTTGCTTGCCCTCAGGGAAATGACCAGTATTGCTCGCCTTCAACCTGCCGCAGACGGCTCTCCTCGTGAGGTGAACCTACTTCGTGCCCTTTGGATACGCCGTTTATCCGAACCTGTACGCGCTGCCATACCCGATGTCGATAGTTTACCCATAAAGGACTTGATGACCAAAGCCGACGCCCTTATGGACAGCCACTTCAAGACCTCCATCAACGCCTCCACCCCTGACGACGAGGATGCCTATTCAACGTCAACCGAAGCTGACATGAATGCCGTAGGACATACACGCCTACCCCGTGACGTGCCGAAGCAGCGACAAAGCCGCCCACCACCCACCTATCGCTCGCGCCCCAACGAACGACTTCTATAGCCACTTACTACCTCCCGTCCGCCGCAGTTTTGCTACTACTACTTCAGATTCGGGGCAACCGCGAAGAAATGTGCCAAGGATTATCAGTGGCCAAAAAACGTGTAAGTAGGCCATCGCTTGTGGGGGTGGCCTCCAATGTTTCTAATCTTTTCTTTTTACAGGATGCAGGAACGGGCGCGCGATTTTGGGTAGACACGGGTGCTTGTCGTTCTCTTTTGCCAAGGAAACTCTTCAAGGCACGACGTAGTCTGTCTACATCTGCCGACGTCCGCTTGGTAGCTGCCAACGGATCTGCGATACCCACCTACGGTTACGAGAACCTCACATTATAGTTCGGAAACAGTAAATTCAATTGGAAGTTTCTCGTTGCTGACGTCACAATGCCAATCCTCGGTGCGGATTTCCTCTCTCATTTCCACCTTCTGGTCGATGTCGCCCACCGACGATTGGTCAACGCAGACTCGTACTTGTCGACACCTCTTCAACCCGCCCCCTCTAACCTCGCTCTCCACATCAGCGCACCCACGGATGCCTACGCCCACCTCCTCACGTCGTACCCGGAAGTTTTCCGTCCAGAACTTCGCCAAACGCCCACGGTTCCTGCCAAGCACGGTATTTATCACCATATCAAGACGACGGGACCCCCAGTCTTCGCAAAATTCAGACGTCTGGCACCGGAACGATTAGCAGCCGCCAAACAGACGTTCGCCGAAATGGAGAAAATGGGCCTTTGCCAAAAGGCCTCCAGCCCATGGTCGTCACCCTTACACATTGTTCTGAAGAAAGACGGCTCCCTCCGTCCGTGCGGGGATTACAGACGCCTGAACATGCAAACAGAACCGGATCACTACCCCCTCCCAAACATTGCCGATGTGACCCCCTACCTGCAAAAAGCGAAGGTTATCTCTACGCTTGACCTCCTAAAGGGATATTATCAGGTGCCTATGAACCCAAAAGACATCCCAAGACTGCCATCACCACTCCGTTTGGCACATACACCTTCAATTACTCCTGTTTCGGCCTTCATAATGCTGGGGCAACGTTTTAACATCTCATGAATGGCATCTTAGGGGACCTCCCTTTCTGTGTATGTTATGTGGACGACATACTTGTGTTCTCCTCCTCAAAAGAGGAACACCTCCATCACCTGCGCATCGTGCTCGACCGCCTGCAACAAAACGGCCTTGTAGTCTGGTACAAAAAGTGTACCTTTAGCGCCAACGAAGTGTCGTTCTCAGGGCACCGTATAACTCCTGAAGGAGTCCATCCCCTCCCTGAGAAGGTAGCAGCCGTTCAGAACTTCCCCACGCCCTCGACCGTCAAAGCTCTGCAGGAATTCTTGGGCATGATCAACTATTAGCACCGTTTTCTGCCAGCCATTGCCGCCACTCTTGCTCCCCTCTACGCCTCCCTCAAGAGTAAGCCAAAGGACCTGAAGTGGGGTCCCCTTCAAGAAGCAGCCTTCTGCAATGCAAAGCAGGCCCTATCAACTGCTGCGACTCTCACTTTTCCTATCCCACACGCCCCTCTCCTTCTCTCCACCGATGCCAGCGACATCGCTATTGGTGCAGTACTCGAGCAGGTGGTCAAAGGCTCGCCCTGCCCATTGGCCTTCTTCAGCAGAAAACTGTCCAAGGCAGAATCTGGTTATTCTACCTTCGATCGAGAATTGATGGCGGTGCACTTGGCTGTCCGTCACTTTCGCCATTTCTTAGAAGGTACGCCCTTCGTCATTCGCACAGACCACATGCCTCTGGTGCACGCCTTCACTCAACAGTCTGACGCCTGGTCCGCCCGTCAACGCCGACATCTCTCCGCCGTGGCTGAATACAATTGCACCCTCCAATACGTCCCTGGGAAAATGAATCCCGTTGCCGATGCCCTGTCAAGAAACACGTTGGCTGCTGTTCAACTGGGATTGGATTACAACGCCCTGGCTGAAGCCCAACGACAGGATCCAGAGTATCAAGCTTGTAGGACATCCTGCACGTCCCTCCATTGGGAAGATTTTCCCCTCGAAGACTCCAACACCACCCTCCTCTGTGACGTCAGTACTGGTAGACCGCGACCTTGGATTCCTGCTCCCATGCGCCGACAGGTGTTTGATTTCATTCACGGCCTTTCACATCCCTCGTGCCGTTCTACTGCACAGCTGCTGAAGGCAAAGTTCATTTGGCACGGCATTTCTAAGGATGCTAAGGATTGGGTCCGCGCCTGTACTTCACGCCAAACTTCCAAAGTACATCGACGCACGGATTCTGGAGTGGGCACCTTTCCTCAACCTCAGCGTCGTTTCGCACACATTCACGTCGACGTTGTAGGCCCCCTACCCACATCACAAAGACATCGTTACCTGTTTATCGTCCTCGACCGCTCCACTCGTTGGCCTGAAGCCATTCCCATGGAAACTGCAACGTCCGCCTCATGTATATCTGCCTTACTCTCTGGATGGATTTCAAGATTCGGTATCCCTGAGCATATTACTTCTGGCAGGGGAACCACTTTCACCTCTCAATTGTGAACGTCATTAGCGAATATCCTGGGCATCACCCTACATCAGACAACGGCCTACAACCCCGCTGCCAATGGAATGGTTGAACGTTTTCATCGCACTCTCAAAGCAGCTTTGATGTCCCGCTGCAAGGATTTCAACTGGTTTACTCAGCTTCCCTGGGTCCTCCTGGGACTAAGGACCACTCCTAAAGACGCCCTAGACGTCTCGGCAGCTGAAATGGTGTATGGCGACCCGTTGGTCGTCCCTGCCGAATTTTTTCCTTCTACAACCTCCTCCGACGATCTCCAGCGCATACGTCACGTCGTGGGAAAATTTACTCCGTACCGCCAGACTTACAAGCCCCCAGTGAAGCATCACATACCAACGGACTTGCACTCTGCAACGCACGTCTTCCTGCGCAACGACACTAGCAAGCCACCACTAACGCCTCCTTACACAGGCCCTTTCCTTGTGATCCGACGCAGTCCGAAAGCATTCCTACTAAACATTCGGGGCAAAGAAGACTGGGTCTCCATTGATCGTCTAAAACCTGCTTATCTTCTGCCAGATGACCCGCCTACAGTTCGCCTCTCCAGATCAGGGCGCCCTATTTAACATATACAGTATGTCATTTTTAGGGGGGGAGCCATGTACCAACCGTGTGTCACACAATTGTACATAATTCCTTTTGCATATATTATGCTTGTATCTGCGCTCTTCCCTCGCACTAAACGAACATGAAAATTCATGTCTGCTGTTTCCTCTGTAACATTGTCTGTCTTGTTAACTTGTTATGTCCTGTTGCCTTGAGGTTTTGTAAATAAAGGAGAGTGTTCTATAACAATATAACTCAGTTGATTGCATCCTGCCTTTGAGTTCACAACCCTCTCTCGGCCTGTCACAATATATATATATATATATATATATATATATATATATATATAGTGTTGACAGTTTGGTTCCTTTTGGATATAATAATTTAAGTAGAAATAAATTAATCAGTGGAAAAATGGTTTTTATAATTTTGGGAGTATTCGGCATAACTGTTATCATCTTCTTCCTATCTCTAATGAATACAATGTCAGGTTTAAAATTATAATTTCTATTGTCTTTCTTAAGGAAGATATGTTTCTACGAACTACCCAACTAGCTTTGAAATAAAACCAATAAAAGAACATAAAACTAGATAAAAGACCTCATCACTAATATAAACCTAATTACTTGCAAGACAAGATAACTGCCCATCCAGACCAGCAACGAACACTCTAGAAAACAGATCAATGGGTCACTGACAACTGAACAGGTAAGCCTTCATTCATGCTGGGTTTTGTCTAAAAAATCTACCAAGACTCCAGGATTCGCAGTTGGCTGATATTTCTGTATGTCAGTGATTTTGAATTTTTCCTTTGAAATGGCAAGACCACAATTAAATGAATGGTAATAAAGATTCGAAACTGTGTTCTTACTTAAAGGCCTATTGGTGCGTACCGATCTCCTCTTGTGCTCTGAATTCCTACTGTACACCGAAGCTGTCAAGACGTGCTCCCAGTGAAGCACTCATTACATATATCTATAAGTGTTCTAACATAATATTAATCTATTCCTTGTCTTTAAAGGGCTTCCATTATTAATGAAGTTTTGACAAAATCAAATGCTTTTTCATAGTCTATAACTGTTATACATAGTGGTTTGTCATATTCTGTTGATTTTTCCATTAACTAGTTAATTACATGGATATGGTCAGTTGTTAAATACCCACATCTAAAGCTTGTCTTCTTTCTTGGTTGATTGAAGTCTAGCTTTCTTTCTATTCAGCTTAATAAGATCTCTCTAAATATTTTATATATTGCGGAGAGTATACTTATTGGTCTGTAATTTTTCATTTCTTTTGTGTCTCCCTTTTTGTGAATTAGTTAATGATAAAGTTTTTCCAAGCTGTAGGTATAGAGCATTCTTGTAGACATTTTGTGTAAAGTTTAGCCAGTCTCACTATCAAATATCCTGCATCAATTAGTAAATCAGTTGTTAGGCCATCTTCTCCTGCTTTACATCTTTTCAAGCCTTATCATGTTTGTTTTTTTATCTCTCCTACTGTTACGTTTGGTATCTGATGAGGTGTTTCATTATTTTGCTTGGTAAAGCTATTTATTATATTACTTTAGTATAGCACTGCATAGAAATCCTCTGTAATTTTTATCACTCTATCTCTATTGTTGATATTTCCATTTTCATCCTTTGAAGTAAACATCTGTTGGCTCCCTGTTCTAAGGCTTCTTTTCATCAATTTGATTCGTGTTCTTTTCTTTAGTGTTTCCTAAATTTTTGTCTGATTGTGTTTAAAATGTGTTGAGTTTATATATTATTTATAGTTTTGGAAACTTCTGTTAGTTCTATTTCATCTTTCTTGGATTTTACCTTTATTTCTAATCTTTTCTTTACTAGATTTTTTGTCTTCTCTGATAGTTCTCCTTGATCACGTTTAGGAAGTTTTCAATCTATTTCTTGTGCTGATTGCAATATAAATTTTGTTGAATTACCGTTCTTTTTTTTTTTTGCTTTTATTTCAACATGTAACAGAGTACCTATTTTGTATTGCTGAGCTAAACTCATCAAATTTTTGTCTCATCACAAGATTGTTTATTTTCGTTCTTAACATTTTTGCTTCTTACCATTCTAAAGTCACTTGACTTTAACACTGTTACTTCGTTAACTAAATTAACCTGTTCAGTGAGAATGGAGTGTATTTCCTTTTGTCCATTTTGGCTTCTCCATGTCCATTTTCTATGTTCCTTTCTATAAAAAAGAGGTGTTCTACCAGCATGTCTCCGTTGTCATTCCTTGTTTTAACTCCAAATTGAACTATTGCTGATTCTCCAACCAGAATTAATAACATCAGGTAGTCTACATTGATCAAATGTTACAACCAAAGTAACAAGAAAAATAATTTTATCTCTAGTATATCAAAATTCTTGTGTGTTACCTGCAAGATATTTATTACCACATACACATACACATACACACACAAACGCACACACATATGTATATATATATATATATATATACTGTATATATATATATATATATATACATATGTGTGTGTGTTTATGTGTGTTCATATATATATATATATATATACATATATATATATATATATATATATTGTGATGGCTGGCTTTGACCACTACTCAAAACACTACACTTATCAAATAGTATTCACCATCATACAGTACTAAGTCCACTAAAGGTGGAATAGTAACAAAACATCAATACGAGTGCAAAGTCAACTCAAAGGGACAAAGAGAATACCACAAAAATTTCCTTAATTTTAATACATAATAACTAGACAGAAATAACACCTGAACCACAATAATACATTAATAAATGATACACACTCAATCTTAACTCCCTGTAAAAGAAAACAATTACACAATTACAGAAAGGTCATCAACACATGCATACTAAATGGAGAGAGGGTCCAGAAAGGAGAAGGCCAACGAAAAGTGAGAACATCCTAACAAATACAAACTAAATATCCCTATCAAATTGACGATGGCTGGTTTGATTGAAAGGCTTTTACAAGCTCCACTAATGACGTCAGCTGACTATCACAGGTCGTGATCACGATACTTAAGCAGGTATAAATATTATTACCTTGGGACAGAGAGGTCCCCTTGGCTTTTACTGAACCAAGGGCAGTACACAAAATGTGAGACGATATGGGTCCTTGCTGCAGAGAAAGGATATCCAAAAAGCTAAATAGCTTCACACTGTAGCTCTGCAATGGTGAGGAGTAAATATAGTTCCCACAGCAATCGTCGCGCCCTTCAAAGTTGGAGGCTCAGAAACACACTAAGGAACCATCCTCAAAAAAAGCCCCTCCAAAACTCCCTTCACGCAGGAGCGCAGCCACGTAACCCACACCACTTGAAAATATAAAACAGCCGTTAGTCCATTATAAACACTAACATAACCACCAGTGAAAAGACAAACTATTAAAGAAGGTAAGCAATAAGTCTACAGTAAATTTAACCTTATACATCTATAAAAACTTAAATAATTTAGAAATATATAGCAATAATGTTACACCTCCTCACCCAACCAAAAAAAAAAAAATCCCAATTTTTTTTTTTAAAGTGATTTGAATTACAACATACAGGTTATCACATAATGAAATATTAAACCAACACTCAAAAATTTTAAATATTAAAACAACACTCAAAAATAATTATTAAACAAACTGCAAAAACATGAGAAACAAAAGGAAAGAGGGGGGCAAGTACCAAGGTTTGTAGGTCACAAGGACAGCAAAATATAACCAATACTAAAAAAAAAATGTTAAACCTTAATTAATCACAAGTAAACTTTCCAAAACCAGAAAACCAAAACATCACCATTCGATAAATAGGTACCCAACCTAAAAATTTCACATCATTCATATCGTTAATAAACTTAATTAAGAGTCATTGCACTAACAACCGGATTCTGTATATATAGTCCAAAAGCTATAACCTTTTCCACACTCAATACACTGTTCATTTTCAGGGATAGACATCACTCACTATCAATAAATGTTGATCACAAAAACCACTGTCTATTTCAGTGTTATATATCACACTTATCACCATAGTGTCCAATACATACACACACACCGAACGACACAGAGAAGACCACCACAAGACTCCCCTGCGCAAACAAACAAACAAAATCGATGAAGCGTAATTATTAGCCTGAAATTACAGAATACCAGATTAGTGCCTATCTCTTTTCTTTAAATTAATTACCAAATTTGCCTTTTTCAACACCTCAAATAGTGCCCTAATACGTTTTAAATGGGTTTCCCAATCATCGCTATAAATAACAATATCATCAATATACACAACACATCCTTCTAAACCATGGACTAAAGTATTCATTAACCTCTGAAAGGTGGCAGCCGCGTTCTTCATACCAAACGGCATAACTTTACATTGAAACAATCCCTGTGGTGTTACAAAAGCAGACAGGGCCGTTGCCCGCTTTGAAAGAGGAACTTGCCAATAACCCTTCAACAAATCGAATTTGCTAATGTATTTGGCCTTCCCCATTCTATCAATACAATCCTCAATTCGAGGTAATGGATAACAATCAGATTTAGATAACTCATTCAACTTACGGTAATCAAAACATAACCTGAAATCACCGACGGATTTCTTTACCAATACAACAGGTGATGACCAAGTACTTTGACTAGGTTCAATTAGGTCATGTTTTAGCATATAATCCACTTCCTTTGCTACAACCTCATTTTTGAAGGGATTCAACCTGTAAGGAGATTGTTTCACAGGAGTGGCGCTACCTACCTCTACATCATGTTCAAGGACTGAAGTCCTACCCGGTACATTCGAAAATAATTCTTTATAATTAGATACTAAATTTTTCAAAGACCTTTTTTCCTCCTTACCTAAATGTGAAATTACTCCCGAAAAATTTTCCAAAGACTTTCTATTATCCGACCGCCATTCACATCCATTAAAACAATTATCATCAACACCCTCCCCCTCTGAAAAAGAAAAATGGTTATTGCTCTCAGAATCTACCGTATTCCCAATGGTTGCCACAGAAATGACTTTTTCCCGTTCCATATAAGCCTTCAACATATTTACATGACACAGTTGAAAAGGTTTCCTTCTTTGAGGTGTCTCCACTAAATAGTTAACTTCACTTACTTTTTTCAGAATTTTCCAAGGACCTGAAAAAGACGCTTTCAATGGATTCCCTGGGAAGGGTAACAAAACCAATACTTTATCGCCTACCGCAAAGTCGCGTGCCTTGGACCTTCTATCAAAAAAGAACTTCATTTTTTTTTTTGGCTATATAATAAGTTCTCACCCGCAAATTTCCAAGCCTTGGTTAATTTATCGCCTAGATTAGACACATAATCCAATAAATTAACCTCAGGGACGTCTCCCTCCCAAGACTCACGAACCACATCAAGAGGACCTCGAACACAATGGCCAAACACAAGGTTGAAAGGCGAAAAACCTAAAGACTGACTTAGGACAGAACGAAAAGCGAACAACAAATAAGGTAATTCCTTATTCCATTCAGAATCATTAATCAAACAATATTTCTTTACCATAGATTTCAGGGTCTGACAAAATCTCTCCAGAGCTCCCTGACTTTCTGGATGATATGGAGAAGAGGTCACATGTTTTATATTTAACTCTGCCATTTTATCTCTGAAATACCTGCTAACAAAATTAGAACCACAATCCGATTGAATAATTTTAGGCATCCCAAACCTGGTAAAAAAGTCAATTAGTACATCTACAATTTTAACACTTTTTATCGTACGTAGTGGTATGGCCTCGGGATATCGAGACATCCTATCCATGATTGTCAAAATATACTCATTACCAATACGCGTCTTCGGTAATGGTCCAACCACATCAATAATGACTTCCTTAAAAGGTTCGGAAACTACAGGAATAGGACATAGAGGCGATTTTAGAATCCGCTGATTGGGTTTACCGACCCTCTGGCACACATCACAACTATTGACAAACTTCTTTACATCTGCCTTCAACTTCGACCAATAATAATTCCCTAACAATTTGCAAGAAGTTTTATGAATTCCAAAATGGCCGGCCAAACCACTTTCGTGCGCCAATGACATTAACTCCTTCCTGTAACCAAAGGGAACCATTATCTGTTTCACAATTTCATGATCAACATTATCCACCCCCATAGGCCTACTCAACCTATATAAAATATTATTAATTATCTTAAATTTGGGACTAGTCATATCAGACACCTCCCCTGACTCGATAGGGAGTTCCCGAAACTCCTTTTTCTGGTCTTTGATTAGCTCTTCAGTAGTCCAATTTTTGTGTCCGTTACCATTCCAAGATCTACAGCTAGGCTATCACTACGATCTAAACTACTTAAATCTACATCAATTGTTGACTCTGCAGCGTCAACAATTCTAGCACTAGAACGAGTAACTGCTGCTACTTCACTATCAGGGTTTATCAATATCGGACAATTATTATTCTTCATAGCCACATCATTCCCTAACACAACATCAACCTCCTTAACCGGGAATTTATCAACTATGGCCAATTTCAAATTCCCTGCAAAGGAAGGGCAGATTAAATTAAAATTTTCAATAGCATACGACCTTACGGAATCGGGAAAACCAGCCAATAACACAAATTCCCCAATTTTGGGTACAAAATTACAAGGTAATGCCTCCCTTAGAATCAAAGACTGAGCTGCACCGGCATCACGCAAAATACGCACTCGTCTTTTCTCGGACGAATTGGCGAAGGAGACACTACCGAAGGACAAATATCTATCAAAACAAACAGGTAGTCATTGATCAGCAGATGTTGTTGGGGTAGGTTCTCTCTCTCTCTCTTCCACGCCCATCACTGGCCTAACATTAGCATTTTGGGATTTTCTAAACGCATAACACATGCTCTTTACGTGCCCCTTCTTATTGCAAAAGAAGCACGTCAATGTTTTCAATTTCTCTGGATTATATATATTTTGCCTATTACCTCTGTTAGGAGAAAAATTATTATTAGCATTACCCTGATTATTACCCTGATTATTAATACTTCCATGATTATTTCTGTTAAACACCTTAGCATTATTATTCGGATTAGCATTATTATTCCTACCCATCTTAACCCAACTAGACTTCACATTTGTCGTTACTCCCCCTAACTCACTCTTATGAGACAAGCAATATTCGTCACTAGCGATGGCTACTTCCTGAACGGTCTGGAGTTTTAACTCTTCGAGGTGGACCTTCAGTTTATCTGGGACACACCTCTTAAACTCCTCCACCAACATTAACTCTTTCAATCTCTCAAAATCTCCCACCTCCTTGGACTTGAACCAATCGCTAGCATACTGTTCCTTCGCCCTGGCAAATTCAACAAAAGTTTGTTCCCTACATTTTTCTAAGTTCCGGAAGCGTTGCCTATAAGCTTCAGGGACTAACTCATAGGCCTTCAAGACAATAGGCTTTGCACTCTCATAATCTGCTGATAGATCCTCCTCCAGCGTTACATATACCCTCTGAGCTCTTCCAACCAATTTACTCTGTATAAGTGTAGTCCAATACTCTTGGGGCCACTCCAACCTTGCTGCAATCCTCTCAAATGACACAAAAAACTCTGCTACATTATTCTCTTCAAATTTAGGTACAAATTTGAGAGCCTGCGCTAAATTAATAGCAGGCGTTACTAACCTACTTGGGGAATGGGCGGGGGAAAAAGAAACTGGGTTTCTCATAGCTGCCTCTCCTTTTCTCTTTCCCCTGCCTTAAACTTTTCCATTTCAAATTCCATTTGTCTCAGGGCAATTTGCATATCCAAAATTTATACTGACACTACATTATCATGTTTCACCTCTTGTTCCCCACTTGTCTTTACAGTTTTAACATAATCATAAATGTGCAATAGCAATACACCCTTTCTTATGGACACATCATATTCCAATTCAAAATGCTCTGCTACAATTTCCAAGTCTTCCCTATTTAACTCTGCCAACCTCTCTTGCCACCCCTCTCCTCTAAGGAGTTCGAATACATTAACAGCCATGATCACTTATTCACACAAAACACTAAATTTACATAAAACAACACCGAGGAGGTGAAAATACACTGCCTGAAAAAAAAATTACCCCAAGAATTAACTTTGCACAAACACAGGTGAATACTCAGGAACGAAAGATCCTGGCAAGGTCGCCACTTGTGATGGCTGGCTTTGACCACCACTCAAAACACTACACTTATCAAATAGTATTCACCATCATACAGTACTAAGTCCACTAAAGGTGGAATAGTAACCAAACATCAATACGAGTGCAAAGTCAACTCAAGGGGACCAAGAGAATACCACAAAAATTTCCTTAATTTTAATGCATAATAACTAGACAGAAATAACACCTGAACCACAATAATACATTAATAAATGATACACACTCAATCTTAACTCCCTGTAAAAGAAAACATTTACACAATTACAGAAAGGTCATCAACACATGCATACTAAATGGAGAGAGGGTCCAGAAATGAGAAGGCCAACGAAAAGTGAGAACATCCTAACAAATACAAACTAAATATCCCTATCAAATTGACGATGGCTGGTTTGATTGAAAGGCTTTCACAAGCTCCACTAATGACGTCAGCTGACTATCACAGGTCGTGATCACGATACTTAAGCAGGTATAAATATTATTACCTTGGGACAGAGAGGTCCCCTTGGCTTTTACTGAACCAAGGGCAGTACACAAAATGTGAGACGATATGGGTCCTTGCTGCAGAGAAAGGATACCTAAAAAGCTAAATAGCTTCACACTGTAGCTCTGCAATGGTGAGGAGTAAATATAGTTCCCACAGCAATCGTCGCGCCCTTCAAAGTTGGAGGCTCAGAAACACACTAAGGAACCATCCTCAAAAAAAGCCCCTCCAAAACTCCCTTCACGCAGGAGCGCAGTCACGTAACCCACACCACTTGAAAATATAAAACAGCCGTTAGTCCATTATAAACACTAACATAACCACCAGTGAAACGACAAACTATTAAAGAAGGTAAACAATAAGTCTACAGTATATTTAACCTTATACATCTATAAAAACTTAAATAATTTAGAAATATATAGCAATAATGTTACAATATATATATATATATATATGTATGTATGTGTGTGCGTATATGTATATATATATATATATATATGTATGTATGTGTGTATATATATATATATATATATATATATGTGTGTGTGTGTGTGTATATACATATATATATATATATATATATATATATATATATATATATATATATATATATATATATATGTATATATATATATATATAAACATATGTAGGTATATGTGTTTGTATTTGCATGGGGTGGATATTTATACAAAGTAAAAGAAATACTGGAGCACTGAATTTCAATGTGGCAGTTTGGAAAATTGTAGCAGTCAATTTGTATGTGCACTTGAGAGAGAAAAACATCACATGGTACTTGGGTGGGAGAAGAGTTCACTTGCAGAAAAGGTGAAGGGGAGAGAGAGAGAGAGAGAGAGAGAGAGAGAGAGAGAGAGAGAGAGAGAGAGAGAGAATGATTCAACTATAGTACGGAAAAGCCTCATGTTCTTGGAACATTTATATTGTAGTGAATCTCTGCTGTGGGTCGAAGATAATACCGTTTTGATAACATAAGTGTCATCGATGAAACTCTCTATTCTTCGAATGCTGGAAATTGAGATTTTATTTTCACGAGGAGGTAATATCATTACATAGTCCCCATATCTCGTTTTACTCTTACTTTTCTCCTACTTCTCTTACTTCTCTCCTTCACCTCTTGGCTCTCTCCTTTTCTTGCGTCTCGTTCTTCTCTTGCACCTCTCTTTCTTCTCTCGTGTTTCTCTTTCTTTTGTCATTCTTTTCTTGTTTATCTCGTTCTAATCTTGTCTATCTCCTATTTCTTTTGCTTCTCTCCTTCTTTTCCTGCTTCTCTCTTTCCTCTCTTGCTCTTTCCCTCTTCTCTTGGTTCTCTCCTTCTTCTCTTGGTTCTTTCCTTCTTCTCTTTCCCCCTCTCCTTCTTCTCTAGATTCTCTCCTTCTATTTCCTCTCTCTTTCTTCTCTTGCTTCCCTCCTTCTTCTCTTGCTCCTCTCACTCTTATCTTGCATCTTTTCTTCTTCTCTTGCTTCTTTCGCTCTTCTCTTGCTCCTCTCCGTCTACTCTTGTCTCTCTTCTTCTTTGGTTTCTCCGCTTTTCCTTTTGCATATATCTGTCTCTTGCCTCTCTCCACCTTCTCTTTCTTCTCCCTTCTTCTTTTGCATCTCTCCAATTCTCTTGCCTCACTTCTTCCTTTTCTCTTGCTTCTCTTTCCTCTCTCCTTCTTCTCATGCCTCTCTCCTTCTTCTCTTGTTTATCTACTTCTTTGCTTGACTCTCTCCTTTTCTTGCTTCTCTCCATATTCTCTTGCTTTTCTCCTTCTTCTTTCGCCTCTCTCATTCTTCCCTTGCTTCTCTCCATCTCTCGCTTCGCTCCCTCCATCTCTTGCTTCTCTCCTTCTTCTCTTGCTTCTCTCCATCTTCTCTTGCCTCTCTCCTTCTTCAAGGTCGTCCTCAATTGAATCATATATTCTACGATCGTTCATTCACTCGAGAAAACCGAGAGAAAATGACTCGCTCATCACCGAAACAAAATTCGCTTCCTTGGAAGAAAAGAAAACCTCGTAGGAGTCGTCGAAAGTATTTTGTTTTTCCACATCCTTTTGGTGTTTTTTAGTCTATCTTCAAATGTTTCAACACAAGACCACATAAACATACTCGTGGAAGTAGCTCTATTTTTTATAATTAATGCAATTGCATAAAAAAATTTACTTTAGACTATATTTTTGTAATTTGAGAGAGGAACATTTATCTTCTATCTATTTCAGTCCCGATGTGACAGTGTTTATCGGGAATGTCTTTAAGGCAGTTATGACAGTCCAACACTATGGTTACAACACCCTCCGTAGTTTACAGTGTTGGAGAGTTACTCAAACTTATGTACTTTAGGAGTTTACTCTCAAGATTTTAGGTTGTAGTTAGTGCGAACCAATACTCCCTTCACTAGGGCCCTCACCACCAACAAGCTCCCCC
>NC_090741.1:95318330-95320830 GCF_036898095.1 Palaemon carinicauda | reverse complement strand
ATTTAAACATCTCGATACACAACAAAGAATTATCCTATTGTAAGGTCTTCTTTAATTACTCTTGTTTATCAATCATATTTCTATTTACTTTATTTTGATTTTATTTATTGGTTTACGATTGCATCACGATATTTTGTATACATATGCATAAATTCTCTTTTCCAATACTGAGTTTTGAGAAATATTACAGATACCTTTAATTTACCAATATCCCAAAATTATTTTGATTCAAGGTTAAGAAATCGCAAATTTAATTATTTTTGGACCAAGTAATATATAAACATAAGCGTTATAATTTTTGAACATATCCGTCGAGGAAATGTTTTTATTGAAGGATTCCTGATGTAAACATTGATAGGTTATATTTTTATGCAAACTATTCTCTTATTTGTGGAATGATCTTTATAATCGAGTAGTTGAATCGGTAGAACTTCAAAAGTTCAAACTTGCAGTAACTGTTTTATGTTGAACAGGCTGACATGAATTTTTTTTATAGTTTATTTATGAAATATCTACTTTGATGTTATTATTTGTTTTTGAAATATTTTCCTTCAATTGTTCATTATTTCTCAGATATTTTATTCATTTCCTTATTTCCTTTCTCCACTGGGCTATTTTTTCTTGTTTGAGCCCTTGGACTTATAGCATCTTGCTTTTCCAACTAGTGTTTTAGCTTAGCTAGTAACAATAATAATAATAATAATAATAATAATAATAATAATAATAATAATAATAATAATAATAATAATAATAATAATAATAATAATGATGATAATAATAATAATAATAATGATAATAATAATAATAATAAACTTTATATGTAACTAATTTACAGTAATTATTATTATTATTTTTTTATTATTATTCTTAATAATAATAATAATAATAATAATAATAATAATAATATTATTATTATTATTATTATTATTATTATTATTATTATTTTTATCATTATTATTATTATTATTATTATTATTATTATTATTATTTTTATCATTATTATTATTATTATTATTATTATTATTATTATTATTATTATTATTAATATTATTATTATTATTATTATTATTATTATTATTATCATTATAGAAGCATAAGTCAAATTCGTAGGAAACATTCCATAGAATGGTAAGGAAGTTAATAAATAAGACAGCTGTGAGATATTAAATAAACAAACGAACAAACAAACAGTAAAATAGGAATCAATAAATTATACAATTGATTGCATCCTCAATTAGAAAAGCTATTTATAGCACACGGATAAATAAATACCGCTACTAAAAGGAATGTTGCTTTCAAATATTACTAAATGTTTGAAGTTTTGGTGAAAACTCCATAAAAAAAGTCCCTGTAGGATCCTTGAAGTGAAAGAATGTTTTACTCCTATTTGTTGTGACTATTTGTTTATAAAAACTTTCCAATTTTCTGACGATTTATTTCATGGGAATTTATTTGTAATTTCGAAATACATTTTACTAAGCTTCTCTTCTCTCCTTTCTGTATTTTACTTACATAGAAGTGTAGCTTATTCCAAATAAGTTTCATCAGTATCTGAGTTCTTTCTAAGTTACGTACTGGGTTGGTCAGGGCACCAGCCACCCGTTGAGATACTACCGCTATAGAGTTATTGGGTACTCTGACTGGCAGGGAGTACTGCATTAGATCCCTCTCTGTTTATGGCTCCTTCATTTGTCTACACATACACCTATTAGTCTGGACTACTCTATACACATTTTCCTCTTCCCTCATACACCTGCTAACACTAAGATAACCGGAAAATTGTTCTTCGCTGAAGTGGTTAACTATATTACTGTCATTATTCATTCCTCCCGATAAGGGTAGAAGATATTCTTTAGCAATTGTAATCAACTCTTCCAGGAAAAGGACACTCCAAAATCAAACCGATGTTCTTTAATCGTGGTTAGTGTCAGCCTTTGTACCATGGTCTTTCACTGCCTTGAGTAAGAGTTCGCGTGCTGGAGGGTACGCTCAAGCATACTATTTTAGGATTTCTAAGAAATTTGAGACAAATTTGTATAATGTTATTGCTCTCTCTCTCTCTCTCTCTCTCTCTCTCTCTCTCTCTCTGATTGTTTTGCTTATTTTCACACATTTTCTTCCATCATATCCTTATCTCTTCACATAAGAAAAATCACTAAATATTTTCCATTAATTTACCCTTTTACCACAACATTTCAAAAAACCATTTTCTACTTTCTTCGAAAGAACCAAAATGTCTCTCTCTCTCTCTCTCTCTCTCTCTCTCTCTCTCTCATCATCCTACCCTGTGTCTCCTGCCAATCCTCCAGAGGACAACTTCGGATAATTTTGTTAACTTTATATGTTTAATTATGTAAAGAAATACAAAAAAGTTTAATAAATCACAAGAAAATTGGCATCAGTAAAATACCGTTTTAAAAAGACATATCCTAAACATACTTTATCCTTTTTTGAAGAATCATGAATATGAAAATAGAAAATCCTTTCCCAAAAGACCACC
>NC_090741.1:95303330-95310830 GCF_036898095.1 Palaemon carinicauda | reverse complement strand
ACATTAGGATGTACCATAACATGAACCAATTGCAAACACGGGGAAACAGAACATGAATCTCTCAGTAAATATCTTTACTTTAAACCTCTGTTTTATATTTATTTTTTAACGTTTTTCAGTTTTTACATACATACATACATATACCAAAGGCACTTCCCCCAATTTTGGGGGGTAGCCGGCATCAACAATGAAACAAAACAAAAAAGGGGACCTCTACTCTCTACGTTCCTCCAGCCTAACCAGGGACTCAGCCGAGTTCAGCTGGTACTGCTAGGGTGTCACAGCCCAACTTCCCATATTATCCACCACAGATGAAGCTTCACAATGCTGAATCCCCTACTGCTGCTACCTCTGCGGTCATCTAAGGCACCGGAGGAAGCAGCAGGGCCTACCGGAACTGCGTCACAATCGCTCGCCATTCATTCCTATTTCTAGCACGCTCTTTTGCCTCGCTCACATTTATCCTCCTATCACCCAGAGCTTCCTTCACACCATCCATCCACCCAAACCTTGGCCTTCCTCTTGTACTTCTCCCATCAACGCTTGCATTCATCACCTTCTTTAGCAGACAGTCATTTTCCATTCTCTCAACATGGCCAAACCACCTCAACTTATTCATATCCACTCTAGCCGCTAACTCATATCTTACACCCGTTTTCACCCTCACCACTTCGTTCCTAACCCTATCTACTCGAGATACACCAGCCATACTCCTTAGACACTTCATCTCAAACACATTCAATTTCTGTCTCTCCATCACTTTCATTCCCCACAACTCCGATCCATACATCACAATTGGTACAATCACTTTCTCATACAGAACTCTCTTTACATTCATGCCCAACCCTCTATTTTTTACTACTCCCTTAACTGCCCCCAACACTTTGCAACCTTCATTCACTCTCTGACGTACATCTGCTTCCACTCCACCATTTGCTGCAACAACAGACCCCAAGTACTTAAACTGATCCACCTCCTAAAGTAACTCTCCATTCAACATGACATTCAACCTTGCACCACCTTCCCTTCTCGTACATCTCATAACCTTACTCTTACCCACATTAACTCTCAACTTCCTTCTCTCACACACCCTTCCAAATTCTGTCACTAGTCGGTCAAGCTTCTCTTCTGTGTCTGCTACCAGTAAAGTATCATCCGCAAACAACAACTGGTTTTCCTCCCATTCATGATCATTCTCGCCTACCAGTTTTAATCCTCGTCCAAGCACTCGAGCATTCACCTCTCTCACCACTCCATCAACATACAAGTTAAACAACCATGGCGACATCACACATCCCTGTCTCAGCCCCACTCTCACCGGAAACCAATCGCTCACTTCATTTCCTATTCCAACACATGCTTTACTACCTTTGTAGAAACTTTTCACTGCTTGCAACAACCTTCCACCAACTCCATATAACCTCATTACATTCCACATTGCTTCCCTATCAACTCTATCATATGCTTTCTCCAGATCCATAAACGCAACATACACCTCCTTACCTTTTGCTAAATATTTCTCGCATATCTGCCTAACTGTAAAAATCTGATTCATGCAACCCCTACCTCTTGTAAAACCACCCTGTACTTCCAAGATTGCATTCTCTGTTTTGGCCTTAATCCTATTAATCATTACTCTACCATACACTTTTCCAACTACACTCAACAAACTAATACCTCTTGAATTACAACACTCATGCACATCTCCCTTACCCTTATATTTAGTTTTTATGAGTTTAATAAATGAACACCTACCAAAGCCATGCTAGAATATACAAATATACATTTAAAAAAATGAAAAAAATAGCTGCATTGTTTCATGATTTTGTCTCGCAAATAAATCATGAAAAAGGTAAAATATTTCTTAATATCCAAAGTATCGACATATTCTGGAACTTCAGTATTCTGTTCAACCAAAGAAAAATATTTGATTTTTATACATTTTTATTCTTTTTATATATGTATTTTTGCGATTAAAAACTTGAAAATTTAATGAAGAATTAACTAGTCATGTCAGATTCTTACATTTGAACTCGCTCCTTTGAATAATGATAATAATTATGATGATAATCTTAGGTGGTGTTTTCATATACACCAATTTATTTATAATAATAATAATAATAATAATAATAATAATAATAATAATAATAATAATAATAATAATAATAATAATAATAATAATAAATTTTACTATATTTCAAGTTTGACACTTTCATGAAAAAAGTTATTTTTATTATTAATATTATTATTATCATTATTATTATTATTATTATTATTATTATTATTATTATTATTATTATTATTATTATTATTATTATTATTATTGATGTTGTTGTTGTTGTAGTTTGTTGTTGTTGTTGCTATGAGTATTAGTATTATCTTTCACAACAAGATTGATGAACTTTGATAGTTCTTTAAAGATTAATTTAATTAGATTCCTTGTGAATATTATCTTTCATTCGTTATACATAATGTTGTCTTTGTTTAGAAAACAATATTTATTTGAATAAAAACAAATTGTTTTTAAGATCATATTTATTCTTACGTATCTTTTGAGTTTGTCCAAGATGAAAGGGCAACAGAATTCTTTGAAAAAACGTCTCTCCTCAACTACACTTGAGCGAAAAAAAATTTCATCTATTATTAATTAACTTTTGAAGAAGTTAAGGTCAAGGAGTCAGTTAATCATACTTACCTTCTTGGTTAAAATGAGTTCTCAAGAAGTGGTGAATTTCTTCAACTCGTAACTTTTTTTTACAGAGTTTTTAAAGTGGATTTTATTTCAATCTTTTTAAATTTTTACCGAAGCTGACAGAAGGACAGAGCCGTATTTATTTTGATTTTGATTTTAATATTTTTATTTTGGGGACAACAATTTTTTTATTCCAATATTTTTACGTCATTTGTTGCCAAACAATTCAACACAAGACCGCACAAACATACAAGTGGAAGAAGCTTTATTTCGTAAAGTAACGCGGTTGCAGAAAAAAAAATACTTTAGATTATATTTCGTGGTAAGAGAGAGGAACATTTATCTACTATCTACTATCTATTACAGATGTTGCATTGTATATCGTAAATATTGGTTGCACTGTTATGAAAGTCCAACACAATGGTTACAACAACCCGCCGTAAATTATAGTGTTATAGAACTTAATCAAACTTGTATAAGTTAGAAGTTTACTCTCATGATTTTAGGCTGGAGTCAGTGAGAACCAATATTCCCTTCTTCAGACCCCTCATCCCCCACTCCTCAACAAGCTACCCAATATCCCCTTCACACACCCATCAAAATAACATCTCTACCCCCTCCCACTCCTTCCTCTTCCCCCTCCAATTCTCTCTCTCTCTCTCTCTCTCTCTCTCTCTCTCTCTCTCTCTCTCTCTCTCTCTCTCTCTCTCTCTCTCTCTCTCTCTCTCTTAAATTACGCAACAAACTGACAGATGTAAATACATGCATTATACATTATTAAATCACTTGATTTGGCCACATCATAACTGAAATGTGCCGACAATGAGTTGAGTGGTTTTTGTTAATGAGTTCTTCTATCATGTTCAACCTCATTCTATTGTTTTACCAGTGAATTGTCATGGGAAAATATATCTACGATCTTAGACTTTTAAGTATAATACGTACAAGGTCGTTTTTCTGCACCTCTTGTTCGACTGTTCATATAATCTTGCGACGAGAGGAACAATATGGGTCAAAGGTTCATACGGCCTCTGTGTAAATAGGATTGGAGGAAAATCGATTGCCGACAATTACTATTACTATTAGTATCACTATAAGCTCACCAAAATTATTTTGTTGTGAAATTTGTTGCATAAAGTTATACATAAATAGTTATGGGTAATGATTACCTGTTAAGATTTATTTGCAGTGATCCAGCTTTCCTCACTTTGAGAATAATAAAAAGTTGTAGTAGTTTAATCACACCTTTGCACCAATTGGGGCATTTAAGGAAATAATTTGGCCATTGGCAGCAAAATACTACTGGGATCGGAATCCAGTGAACATCTATAGTTCATTGGTCAGTGGAGGGAGAAGTCAGCATGAGTAGGGCGATTGATATGGCGACGAATAAAATGAGTTTGGTTGTGACATCCACAATCATTCTTTCTCTCACGCACAAAAAGCAAAAACTCAATTTCTCGTCGACTTAATATCCTTATCGGTATGCCTGCTTGCTTCTCTCGTTCTTCCAGTTAGGACTGAATTGAATATATTCCAAGAACGTTCATTCACTCGGGGAAGCCGAGGTAATGTGACTGTCATCACCGAGACAAAATTCTTTTCCTGGAAAAGAAAATCTCGGGAGAGTCGTCGAAAATATTTTACGGTTTTTATATGACTTCAAATATTTCAACAAATGTTAATATTCCCATTGTTGAAATTATCATCCTTGGTAATCTTGAAGGATGATACATAAGCTAAATTACAAATGTTGCAGTTATTACTATATACACCCGGTATTTCATTGTCATTAATAACGACGACAGAAATGTTATGTTAATAATTACTTTTTAGTAACTTATAGTTTGGATTCCACATATATATGTGCTTAAAACGTATATGAACATCACATTAAGATGTACCATAACATAAACCAATTGTAAACACGGTAAAACAACGCAAGAATCTCTCGGTAAATACGTCTACTTTATCCCTGTTTTGTGTATTTATTTTTATATTTGTCAAAATACAAAAGAAAGAAATAAATTCATGAGACATATGAAATATTTGTAAGTGTCCAGAGTATCGACATTAACAGGAACTTTGATAATTCTGTTAACGTAAGATTGATATTTCCTTAACAAACGATTTTTTTTTTTTTTTTGCAGATGAAAACTTGAAAAGTTAATGAAGACATAATTGGTCATTTTAGATTCTGGCATTTGAATACGTTCCTTTGAATAATAATAATAATTATGATTATAATCTTAGGTGCTATTTTTATATAATAATAATAATAATAATAATAATAATAATAATAATAATAATAATAATAATAATAATAATAATAATAATAAATTCACCCCTATTTTAAGTTTGACACTTTCCTGAAGAATGGCGTTATTATTATTATTATTATTATTATTATTATTATTATTATTATTATTATTATTATTATTATTATTATTATTATTATTATTATTATTATTCATAACCTGAAAGATATTCCAGTATAGTTTCTGCCAGATATATGGAATATTTTCTTTTATTCGGTGTCTTTGGAAGAGATATTCATTTGAATAAAAAGATATTCATTTACGATGCCATATTTCTTCTTACGTATATTCTGAGTTTGTCCAAGATGAAAGGGGAGCAAATGTCTGAAAAAAAAACGTCTTTTCTTAACTACACTCGAGTGGGAGTAATTTTCATCTCTTTTTAATTAACTTTGGAACGAAGTTAAGGTTAAGGAGGCGTCAGTTAATCATACTTACTTTCTTGGTCAAAAGGAGTTTTCCAAAATGGGTGGTTTTCTTTTAACTCGTAACTTTTTTTTGTTTTAATTTTTTTTGAAATTTTAAGTTTTTAAGTGGATTTTATTCTAATCTTTGTAAATATATACCGAGGTTGACAGGAGGAGAGAGGCGCTTTTATTATCATCTTAATATTTTTGTTCTTGGGACAATGATTTTTAATTCCTATTTGTGTTTACGACATTTGTTGACAATCAATTCCAAACAAAACCACACAAACACACATGCGGAAGTAGCTTTATTTAGTATAATCAATGCTGTTGCATAAACAAATATACTTTAGATTAAATTCTTTGTTGTTTGGGAGTGGGACCTTTCTCTATTCTCTATTTCAGACCGGATGTGGCGTTGTTTATATATATATATATATATATATATATATATATATATATATTTATATATATATATATATATATGTATATATATATATATATATATATATATATATATATATATATATATATATATATATATATATATATATATATATATATATATATATGTATATGGCTATGGCACCGAACCCTTGTTGGGATACTACCGCTAGAGAGTTATTGGGTACTTTGCCTGGCCAGATAGTACTACATTGGATCCATCACTGGTTACGGCTCATATTCTCTTTGCCTAAACATACACCGAATAGTCTGGCCTATTCTTTCCACATTCTCCTTTATCCACATACACATGACAACAATTTGATTACCAAATAATTCTTTTTCACTCAAGAGGTTAACTAATTAACTATAATTGTTCAGTGGCTACTTAGTAAGAGTAAAATGATACTCTTTAGCTATGGTAAGCAGCTCTTCTAGGTGAAGGACACAACAAAAAACAAACTATTGTTCTCTAAATCTTGGATAGTACCATAGCCTCTTTATCATGGTCTTCCACTGTCTTTGGGTAGAATTCCCTTGCTTGACGGTATTTCGGGCAAACTGTTCTATTTTATTTCCTTCCTCTTGCTCTTTTTAAGCTTTTATAGCCAGTAAATGGAAGATCTATTTTCATGTTGTTACTGTTCTTAGTATATTTTTTATGATTCATTATTTTTCTTATAGTTTATTTCCTTTCCTCACAGGGCTATTTTCTCTGTATGAGCCCTTGGGCTTATAGCTTACTGCTTTTCTAACTAGGGATGTAGCTTAGCAATTAATGATAATAATAATAATAATAATAATAATAATAATAATAATAATAATAATAATAATAATAATAATAATAAAAATACTAATACTAATACTAATAATAATGATATATACATGTATACACACACACACACACACACACACACACACACACACACATATATATATATATATATATATATATATATATATATATATATATATATATATATATATATATATATATATATATGTGTATATATATATATATATATATATATATATATATATATATTATGTATATATATATATATATATATATATATATATATATATATATATATATATATATATTTATATATATATATATATATATATATATATATATATGTATATATATAAATATATATATATATATATATATATATATATATATATAGTTGACAGTTTGGTTCCTCTTGGATATAGTAAATTGAGTAGAAATAAATTAATCAGTGGAAAAATCGTTTTTATAATTTTGGGAGTAATCGGCATAACTTTTATCATCTTCTTCCTATCTGCAATGAATACAATGTCAAGTTGAAAATTATAATTTCTATTATCTTTCTATAAGTAAGATATTTTTCTATGAACTACCCAACTAGCTTTAAAATAAAACCAATAAAAGAACATAAAACTAGATAAAAGACCTCATCACTAATATAAACCTAATTACTTGCAGGACAGGATAACTGCCCATCCAGACCAGCAACCAACAGTCTAGAAAACAGATCAATGGGTCACTGGCAACTGAACTGGTAAGCCTTCATTCATGCTGGGTTTTGTCTAAAAAATCCACCAAGACTCCAAGATTCTCAGTTGGCTGATATTTCTGTAGGTTGGTGATTTT
>NC_090741.1:95288330-95298330 GCF_036898095.1 Palaemon carinicauda | reverse complement strand
TTTAATATTTTGTTTTTAAAACTTAAAGGAGAATTTACTGGTAATGTTAGATTTTAGCATTTGAATGATGATGATAGTTATAATAATAATCACTGGAGGTATTTTTCATATATACCATTTATAATGAAGAACAAAAACCAGGTCTATTTCATATTTTAAATCTTCTATGAGGAATGTTATTATTATTATTATTATTATTATTATTATTATTATTATTATTAGGATTCCCTTTTAGGGGAAGACTATTGTTTTTGGTATTATTATTATTATTATTATTATAATTATTATTATTATTATTATTATTATTATTATTATTATTATTATTATTTTTATTATTATTACTATTATTATTATTATTATTATTATTATTCTTTCCGCGCGTTTTTTTTCGCAAGAAATCTGAAATTATTTATCATAGGTAGCCTATGGTAAGAATAAGCCATAGACCCAGTTTAAGTGACCTTGACCTACTTTTCAAGGTCACAGAGGCTTTTAAAGGCAACATTTGTAAAATTTGAAATTGACATTAGGCATAAAGCTTTATGGCTAAGGGCCTTAAGGACAATGATACAGAGGTAAATCCCCAGATATTGCCCTACTTTAATGCAAGTAGGTCAAGGTCAAGGTCGCTAATGGCCAAACCGGGTAAAATCAGGTTTGTTTCAGAGATCTCAAAAAACCGGAAGGCCCAGAGCCCTGATCTTAGTGGCATATGATGCCCTATTATTTATCTAAGGTTAGCTTACCTTTTGTGGCGACTGCTTAATTACTTCTTTTAATATAGATTTTTTTACTATTTTTTACATTGCAGAAATCGTGAATTTGGCAATTTCTCCATGAAATACTGATTTTTGGTCATAGCAAACATATGCATAAAACCTCCAAATCAAATGTCAAATTTGATCTTGACCCTCAATTTGACCTTGACCTTCATTTTGACCTTGACCCTCATTTTCAAGGTCATATGGATATTTCATGGAAGAAAATTTTACGTGGGCTGAAAGTGATGTTTTATTGTCAACTACCCCCCCATCCCCACGCCCCATTCGCACATGCTCTTTCAGAATATGGGGTCATATTTAACCCGTGACCCTCACATGACCTTGTAAGTGCCCATTGTCTTCAAGCTCAAAGATCAATTTCTCTATATTTGTAATTTTTGCCTATGTTTTACCTCCATATACCTGCTATTATACAGATAAATTGCTTTTGAATAGTTTACTAACATAACTCAAAATTTAGTTAAGGGTCATTAGGCCAATAAACATTCACACAATATCTTTTACTGATTGACAAAAGCATTTCCACACCTATTTTGCGGGGAAATCTTCCGCCACTTGCTCTAGCCAGTCGCAGTCTAGTTATTATTATTATTCTTTCCGCGCGTCTTTTTTTGCAAGAAATCTGAAATAATTATCATAGGTAGCCTGTGGTAAGAATATGCCATAGACCCAGTTTAAGTGACCTTGACCTACTTTTCAAGGTCACAGGGGCTTTTAAAGGCAAAATTTGTAAAATTTGAAATTGACATTAGGCCTAAAGAATAAGCTGTATGGCTAAGGGCCTTATGGACAATGATACAGAGGTAAATCCCCAGATATTGCCCTACTTTGATGCAAATAGGTCAAGGTCAAGGTCGCTAATGGCCAAACTGTGTCAAAACAGGTTTTTTTCCGAGATCTCAAAAACCAGAAGGCCCAGAGCCCTGATCTTAGTGGCATATGATGCCCTATTATTTATCTAAGGTTAGCTTACCTTTTGTGGCGACTGCTTAATTACTTCTTTTAATATAGATTTTTTTACTATTTTTTACATTGCAGAAATCGTGAATTTGGCAATTTCTCCATGAAATACTGATTTTTGGTCATAGCAAACATATGCATAAAACCTCCAAATCAAATGTCAAATTTGATCTTGACCCTCAATTTGACCTTGACCTTCATTTTGACCTTGACCCTCATTTTCAAGGTCATATGGATATTTCATGGAAGAAAATTTTACGTGGGCTGAAAGTGATGTTTTATTGTCAACTACCCCCCCATCCCCACGCCCCATTCGCACATGCTCTTTCAGAATATGGGGTCATATTTAACCCGTGACCCTCACATGACCTTGTAAGTGCCCATTGTCTTCAAGCTCAAAGATCAATTTCTCTATATTTGTAATTTTTGCCTATGTTTTACCTCCATATACCTGCTATTATACAGATAAATTGCTTTAGAATAGTTTACTAACATAACTCAAAATTTAGTTAAGGGTCATTAGGCCAATAAACATTCACACAATATCTTTTACTGATTGACAGAAGCATTTCCACACCTATTTTGCGGGGAAATCTTCCGCCACTTGCTCTAGCCAGTCGCAGTCTAGTTATTATTATTATTCTTTCCGCGCGTCTTTTTTTGCAAGAAATCTGAAATAATTATCATAGGTAGCCTGTGGTAAGAATATGCCATAGACCCAGTTTAAGTGACCTTGACCTACTTTTCAAGGTCACAGGGGCTTTTAAAGGCAAAATTTGTAAAATTTGAAATTGACATTAGGCCTAAAGAATAAGCTGTATGGCTAAGGGCCTTATGGACAATGATACAGAGGTAAATCCCCAGATATTGCCCTACTTTGATGCAAATAGGTCAAGGTCAAGGTCGCTAATGGCCAAACTGTGTCAAAACAGGTTTTTTTCCGAGATCTCAAAAACCAGAAGGCCCAGAGCCCTGATCTTAGTGGCATATGATGCCCTATTATTTATCTAAGGTTAGCTTACCTTTTGTGGCGACTGCTTAATTACTTCTTTTAATATAGATTTTTTTACTATTTTTTACATTGCAGAAATCGTGAATTTGGCAATTTCTCCATGAAATACTGATTTTTGGTCATAGCAAACATATGCATAAAACCTCCAAATCAAATGTCAAATTTGATCTTGACCCTCAATTTGACCTTGACCTTCATTTTGACCTTGACCCTCATTTTCAAGGTCATATGGATATTTCATGGAAGAAAATTTTACGTGGGCTGAAAGTGATGTTTTATTGTCAACTACCCCCCCATCCCCACGCCCCATTCGCACATGCTCTTTCAGAATATGGGGTCATATTTAACCCGTGACCCTCACATGACCTTGTAAGTGCCCATTGTCTTCAAGCTCAAAGATCAATTTCTCTATATTTGTAATTTTTGCCTATGTTTTACCTCCATATACCTGCTATTATACAGATAAATTGCTTTTGAATAGTTTACTAACATAACTCAAAATTTAGTTAAGGGTCATTAGGCCAATAAACATTCACACAATATCTTTTACTGATTGACAGAAGCATTTCCACACCTATTTTGCGGGGAAATCTTCCGCCACTTGCTCTAGCCAGTCGCAGTCTAGTTATTATTATTATTCTTTCCGCGCGTCTTTTTTTGCAAGAAATCTGAAATAATTATCATAGGTAGCCTGTGGTAAGAATATGCCATAGACCCAGTTTAAGTGACCTTGACCTACTTTTCAAGGTCACAGGGGCTTTTAAAGGCAAAATTTGTAAAATTTGAAATTGACATTAGGCATAAAGTATAAGCTTTATGGCTAAGGGCCTTATGGACAATGATACAGAGGTAAATCCCCAGATATTGCCCTACTTTAATGCAAGTAGGTCAAGGTCAAGGTCGCTAATGGCCAAACCGGGTAAAATCAGGTTTGTTTCCGAGATCTCAAAAACCAGAAGGCCCAGAGCCCTGATCTTAGTGGCATATGATGCCCTATTATTTATCTAAGGTTAGCTTAACTTTTGTAGCGACTGCTTCATTACTTTTTTTTAATATAGATTTTTTACTATTTTTGACATTGCAGAAATCGTGACTTTGGCAATTTGTCCATGAAATACTGGTTTTTTGGTCATAGCATGCTATAGTTAACTACCCCAAACATATGCATAAAACCTCCAAATCAAATGTCAAATTTGACATTGACCCTCATTTTGAACTTGACCCTCATTTTGACCTTGACCCTCATTTTCAAGGTCATATGGCTATTTCATGAAAGAAAATTTGACGTGGGCTAAAAGTGATGGTTTGTTGTCAACCCCCCCCCCCCCATCCCAAGCCCCACGTCCCATTCTCACATGCTCTTTCAGTATATGGGGTCATCTTTAACTCGTGACCCTCACATGACCTTGTAAGTGCCCATTGTGTTCAAGTTAAAAAATCAATTTCTCTATATTTGTCATTTTTGCCTATGTTTTACCTCCATATACCTGCTATTATACAGATAAATTGCATTAGAATAGTTTGTTAACATAACTCAAAATCTAGTCAAGCGGTCATTAGGCCAATAAACCATTACACAATATCTTTTACTGATTGACAAAAGCATTTCCACACTTATTTTGCAGGGGAATCCTCCGCCACTGGCTTTAGCCAGTAGCAGTCTAGTTATTATTATTATTATTCTTTCCGCGCGTTTTTTTTCCGCAAGAAATCTGAAATAGATATCATAAGTAGCCTATGGTAAGAATATGCCTTAGACCCAGTTTAAGTGACCTTGACATACTTTTCAAGGTCACAGGGGCTTTTAAAGGCAAAATTTGTAAAATTTGAAATTGCCATTAGGCCTAAAATATAAGCCGTATGGATATGAGCCTTCTTAACAATGATACAAAGGTATATCCCCAGATATTGCCAAACTTTAATGCAAGTAGGTCAAAGTCAAGGTCGCTAATGGCCAAACCGGCTCAAAACAGGTTTGTTTCCGAGATCTCAAAAACCGGAAGGCCCAGAGCCCTGATCTTAGTGGCATATGATGCCCTATATATTTATCTAAGGTTAGCTTAACTTTTTTAGTGACTGCTTAATTACTTTTTTAAAAATAGATTTTTAACAATTTTTGACATTGCAGAAATCGTGACTTTGGCAATTTCTCCATGAAATACTGGTTTTTGGTCATAGCATGCTATAGTAAACTAACCCCAAACATATGCATAAAGCCTCCAATTCAAATGTCAACTTTGACCTTGATCCTCATTTTCAAGGTCATATGGCTATTTCATAGAAAAAAAATTTGACATGGGCTAAAAGTGATGTTTTGTTGTCACCTCCACCCCACCCATTGGCACATGCTCTTTCAGAATATGGGGTCATATTTAACCCGTGACCTTCATATGACCTCTTAAGTGCCCATTGTCTTCAAGTTCAAAGGTCAATTTCTCTATATTTGTCATTTTTGCCTATGTTTTACCTCCATATACCTGCTATTATACATATAAATTGCTTCAGAATTGATTGTTAACATAACTCGAAATTTAGTCAAGGGGTCATTAGGACAATAAAACATTACAAAATATCTTTTACTGATTGACGAAAGCATTTCAACACCTATTTTGCAGGGGATTCCACCGCCACTGGCTTTAGCCTGTTGCAGGCTAGTTAGGATTCCCTTTTAGGGGAATACTATTATTATTATTATTATTATTATTATTATTATTATTATTATTATTATCATTATTATTATTATTATTATTCTTTTCACGCGTTTTTTTTTTTTTTGCAAGACATCTTAAATAATTATCATAGGTAGCCTATGGTATGAATATGCCATAGACCCAGTTTAAGTGACCTTGACCTACTTTTCAAGGTCACAGGGGCTTTCAAAGGCAAAATTTGTAAAATTTGAAATTGACATTAGGACTAGAGTATTAGCTGTATGGCTAAGGTCCTTATGGACAATGATACAGAGGTAGATCCACAGATATTGCCCTACATTAATGAAAGTAGGTCAAGGTCGCTAAGGGCCAAACCGGCTCAAAACAGGTTTGTTTACGAGATCTCAAAAACCGGAAGGCCCAGAGCCCTGATCTTAGTGGCATATGATGCCCTATATATTTATCTAAGGTTAGCTTAACTTTTGTAGCGACTGCTTAATTACTTTTTTTAATATAGATTTTTTACTATTTTTGACATTGCAGAAATCGTGACTTTGGCAATTTCTCCATGAAATACTGTTTTTTTGGTCATAGCATGCTATAGTAAACTACCCCAAACATATGCATAAAACCTTCCAATCAAATGTCAAATTTTACCTTGACCCTCATTTTCAAGGTCATATGGCTATTTCATGGAAAAAATTGACATGGTCTAAAAGTGATGTTTTGTTGTCACCCCCCCCCCCACCTTTCGCACATGCTCTTTCAGGATATGGGGTCATATTTAACCTGTGACCTTCATATATATATATATATATATATATATAATATATATATATGCTCTACCATGCACACATAACACACACACACACACACACACACATATATATATATATATATATATATGTGTGTGTGTGTGTGTATGTGTATGTGTGTGTTTGTTTGTGTTTGTAAGGATACATAGAGTAACTTTCAATAGGCTCCACAAGGTACTAGAAGAATTGGAAGACCTAGACCAACATGGCCGAGGACTATGAAGCGTGAAGTATAAGATGATGAATGGTGAAATCTAACCACAACTCTTTGCGTCAATAGGCGTAGGAGATGATGATGATGATGATGATGAAATTTCAATCTGTTACAAAGCCAAAAAGAAAGATTTTCTCTGTCAACACTTCATCACCAGGATTAGAAGTGAAAAGACAAGTGGGTTTATATTTTATATATTACTGTTTTGATTCAGTGAAATAAATGGAGAGAAAAGATCTTCAAAATCTATGTATTCAACTTAAGGAAAATAATCCATTTAAGATCAAAGGAAGATTTACGGCCAATAAATCTTTGTATTGTTAACTTCGATGCAATTTTGATTGGAAGTTGTTATTTCAGGCATTAATTGAAATTCGTTCAATGAGTTACGAGTATTCCATTCAACTGCCATTTAACACGACACATTTGCAAGGTAATTTTAGAAGAGCTTCATTGTGTAATACTAGTGTATGCAACCTGGCAAAAATGGCTGCTAAATATTTCGATAAGATATGCACACACATGTAACTCTTCCTACCCCCTCCCCTTTTCTTAACTACATCACGTCGGTTTGGGCAATTTGTGGGAGATTGTGGTTTCCTAGTCTACCTTTCGGGTTACCCCCTTTCACCAGAATAAGGCTATTCCTCTCTCCCTACCCGAGGGACGGGGAGAGACCGAGTAGTCATACGTTTGGTAATGCCACTCACCGTGACAGGAATTATACAGTATGTATTATATATATAAATATATATATATATATATATATACGTATATATATATATATATATATACATATATATATATATATATATATATTTATATATATGTATATATATATATATATATATGTGTCTGTATTTATATACATATATATATATGTATATATATATATATATATATATACATATATATATATGATCTTTTATTGTATGATTTAGCATTAATTCATTACTTCGAAAGAAAATCTACTCTATATGTATCATTATATACGGTATATATATATATATATATATATACCAAACACATGCTCTTTATTATATAAGGTAGATTATCTTTCGATGAAATGGAGTTATTTCTAAACAATACAACTTGAACCAATACACGGATATTATTTCAACATATCTGAAATATTGACATTGCAGTAACTCAAAGTGACTCACAGTGTGTCCCAAAGTGTCAAAATTGAAAATAACGCCTAGAAAACAAAGCCACTTTCGAAGAGTTATTGGAGCTTCATCTTCCCACGATTTATGTCTTGAATCCACACTCGGAGACTTGGTTAATAAAAGAAGTTTTATGGTGTGCCATTCATAAGGGGAGTCTTGATAACAGAATCTTCTGACCAATGACAGCATGCTGGCAGAATAGCCAATAAGGGGATAGTGTGGTGTATTGCAGAGAGAGAGAGAGAGAGAGAGAGAGAGAGAGAGAGAGAGATTTCTAGTAAAAAGTTTATGAAATAACAGAAATCTATATGCCCTATATACGCGTATTTTTTTTTAGAGAGAGAGAGAGAGAGAGAGAGAGAGAGAGAGAGAGAGAGAGAGAGAGAGAGAAAAAAAAAATTTCTGGTAAACAGTTTATGGAATAACAGAAATCTAAATGCCTTATATACGCGTATTTTTTTTTTTTTTAGAGAGAGAGAGAGAGAGAGAGAGAGAGAGAGAGAGAGATTTCCAGTAAACAATTGTTGAAATCACAAAAAATATACTTATTCCATATACACGTATTTTTCAGAGAGAGAGAGAGAGAGAGAGAGAGAGAGAGAGAGAGAGAGGCTGAAATAATAGAATTATACCAATTTTCTATTTCCTATGTACATATATTTTCTCAATATTAAGCTGTTTCCCTTGATATGGGATGGATCTATAGAAAGCAAACATAACAGATTCATCTTTATTTATACTTCACTGAATCGTGGATGAAATATCTGTGTAGAAGTTTGGCAGCATCATATAGAATCTCTGACACAATGTGCTTTCTTCACCTTCCATTTAAGCTTCGTGAATACCTAGACCTTTTTATTTAATGGCCATCCCTTCTATGCATTCTTCTTCTACATCTTACTATGTAATTTACACTAGTCTTAACCCTAACCTATTTTCAATCAGTCTTTCCACATGACCAAACCCACTCCAACATTATTGATGCCACATTTAATGAAAGATAGTATATATATATATATATATATATATACATATGTGAGTGTATAAATAAATATTTGTTCATTGATAAAAATAGAAACAATAATAATAATAATAATAATAATAATAATAATAATAATAATAATAATAATAATAATAATAATAATAATAATAATAATAATAATAATAATATCCTCAAATTTCCTTCATATACTAAATCCAACTTGGAAGAGAGATAAAAGGAATCAATTCCCTAAATGGAAACTTTCTTCTCCCAATCAGTGTTATTTTGTGGCTTTGGATTCCAATCTGGCTGGAATCAAAAGTTAACGAGAGAGAGAGAGAGAGAGAGAGAGAGAGAGAGAGAGAGTCACGTCATATATCTATCAATATATATACAATATATATATATATATATATATATATATATACATATATCATAGAGCCTAAAGATATACAGTATATTCTTTTGTTAATTTTCTCGAATCCAATTTTTTTATTGAAGACTATAGTAGCCTTAACTTGTTTCCTAAACAATTGCACTTTTTTCTTGCTTTCTTTTTATTCTCCTTCTATTTGTAAAACCTTTTCACAAACAGGAAATCATAAATATAATATTATGTCATGTTTACAGATCTGACATAGAACCCCTATCTGAGGATGTCTTCAGAGAGAAGCTGAAGGCCCCAGTGCCTTCTCAGAGCGGGAAATATTTCGACAAATCTGCATTGTAGCAATAAGGTCCCCTCTAGGGAGGCTCTGGGCAAAAGACTTTCAGAAAACACCAAATACTAGAAATCTATAGACAGCCTCAGATTTTAACGATATATATGTATATATATATATATATATATATATACACACACATATATATATATTATATATACACATATATATATATATATATATATAGCGCGTCTAAAAAAATATATTGCATATATGTTTTTATGGCTGTGGATATAAAATTTCAGTGAAAAAATAAGAGGGGTACTCAGTAAAGCGCAGACTTCCACCAGAGCAACATATTTCTCAACCTTGACCTTTGACCTTAACACGTATTGATTGGCGTGGATTTTCATACTCTCAAATACGAACCAAGTTTGAAACCTCTGTGACAACGATATCCAAACCTATGAATGATTACGTGAATTAGACATTTTGCTTCACCGTGACCTTGACCTTCCAAAATTTATTCATTTAGAGCTTTTTTATAAAATGTAATCCCTGCGATTTTCATTACTCTACGATTAGATCTTATGAGGAAGCTGTTCATAAACAAACACATACACACGCGCACACAAAAAGCGGAGGGGTTGCTGTGGCCTGATTGGTAACGTCTCGGCCTGGTGTTTGCCAGTCGGGGGTTCGAGTCCCGCTCAGACTCGTTAGTGCCATTAGTGTCTGGAACCTTACCATCCT
>NC_090741.1:95273330-95275830 GCF_036898095.1 Palaemon carinicauda | reverse complement strand
CCATCTTCACCATCGTAGCTAATTGGTAGTTTGTTACTTGGCATTCAATTAATGATAAATTTTGCAAATTTTTACGTGTTTTTCATATTCAAATAAGCCATATATAATTTTGATATATTAATGTCTGGATTCTCTTAACGACCTCGGGATCAGAGCCCCAGGCGAAATCACACAAAGACAAGAGCTTGGCTTCGGCCGGGAATCGAACCCTGGTCGGCAAGCTTATATAGACAGTGACTAACCCACTTGGCCACGAAGAAAGATAAAAGTCAATGACAATTCTACTGTACTTATACCTGTCGAATTCAGGTATTTTGTACTTAGAATTGAAATCAACCCATCTTCACCATCGTAGCTAATTGGTAGTTTGTTACTTGGCATTCAATTAATGATAAATTTTGCACATTTGTACGTGTTTTTCATATTCAAATAAGCCATATATATTTTTGATATATTAATGTCTGGATTCTCTTAACGACCTCGGGATCAGAGCCCCAGGCGAAATCACACAAAGACAAGAGCTTGGCTCCGGCCGGGAATAGAACCCGGGTCGGCAAGCTTATATAGACAGTGACTAACCCACTTGGCCACGAAGAAAGATAAAAGTCAATGACAATTCTACTGTACTTATACCTGTCGAATTCAGGTATTTTGTACTTAGAATTGAAATCAACCCATCTTCAACATCGTAGCTAATTGGTAGTTTGTTACTTGGCATTCAATTAATGATAAATTTTGCACATTTTTACATGTTTTTCATATTCAAATAAGCCATATATATTTTTGATATATTAATGTCTGGATTCTCTTAACGACCTCGGGATCAGAGCCCCAGGCGAAATCACACAAAGACAAGAGCTTGGCTCCGGCCGGGAATCGAACCCTGGTCGGCAAGCTTATATAGACAGTGACTAACCCACTTGGCCACGAAGAAAGATAAAAGTCAATGACAATTCTACTGTACTTATACCTGTCGAATTCAGGTATTTTGTACTTAGAATTGAAGTCAACCCATCTTCACCATCGTAGCTAATTGGTAGTTTGTTACTTGGCATTCAATTAATGATAAATTTTGCACATGAAATGTTATTGCACTGTGCTCATCCATGACTCAGGTATTGGCGGTTGAATATGGTAAAGACGAGTGTGTTGCTTCTCAGTCGAGGCATCCTCGAACGAGGAAAGGACTTAGTAATTATTATGTGTGTATATATATATGTATATATATATATATGTGTATATATATATATATATATATATATGTGTGTGTGTATATATATATATATATATATATAATAACAATAACCATAAATGCAGCCTTGTTTAGTCCACTGCAGGAAAAAGCCTCAGACTGCCGTAAAATGCTAGTTTTCATCACACGATTGCCAGTCCAAACTGGCGATGGTAGGAGAATTTCGCCTGATCGCTCACAGCAAACCAACCAAGTATGGGTGACCATGACTAATACAATTTTGCTGATCATGCCGATAAGCAAACCCTATCTTACTCCTTGAATACTTACAAGATTGTTTTATCGAATGGGGCGTGAAGAGGCATAGCCCGAGGAATGGGAGTTAGGAGTGTTGGTGAAAATGGCAAATAAAAGGAGAACTGACTTATTGCAATAATTACAGAGGCATAACACTTAAGTCGGATGTTACGAAAATACATAGTATGTTCATTCTAAAGAGACTGAAGAGAAGGATTGATGAAAAGCTGGGAGATGAACAAGCTGGATTTCGAAAAGGTAGAAGTTGCACTGACCAAATTTTCTTTTTGAGACATGTTGTACAGCAATGCGCATAATAAAGAAATCCACCTTTGATGGCATTTGTGGATTATGAAAAAGCCTTTGAAAGTGTGCATCGGCCAATTTTGTGGAGAGTCCTAGATATTATGAAATTCCTCTTAAATATGTGAATTTGATTAAGCCTGTTCAAGAGCATAGCAAGTGCAAAGTTAATGTTAATGGAGTCTTATCAAATGAATTTCCAGTGAACAGTAGAGAGCTCCAATGGAATGTGCTGTCACCTATGTTGTTTATCCTCCTCATGGCTTTTGTAATACGCAGAACAGTTGGAGATGGTTGAGAAGGATTGGACTGGATTGGTGATAGAAAATTAGCAGACCTAAAGCATGCTGATGATGCTGTCTTTATTAGCAAAATACCACAGGATTGGCAATGCTTGCTTAACAGAATGCATGAAATATCACGCGAGGTGGGGCTGAAGGTAAATAAAAGAAAGACAGATGATGAAATCGGAGCATGCAATGGAAGATTAAATATTATTGGAAAGAGAAAGGTTTAATGAGGTAGAATTATTTAAGCATTTATAAACTATGATCTCCAATACAGGGTCTTTAGAATTAGAGTTTAGTGAAAGATTGAAAAAAGCAAATCAGCCAATGAAACAATATCAAATAGATTTAGCAGATTTGAGAACAAAGCCCTCAAAAGGATATTGGGAGTTAAATGGCAGGGCAGGATTAGAAATGACAC
>NC_090741.1:95256290-95263790 GCF_036898095.1 Palaemon carinicauda | reverse complement strand
TCAGACCTTCATATACTGGCAGAGATGTAGCTCTTCAAATTTTTGGGGGTCTCAATTTTGGTACCACACTGCTAAACTATTGAAATTTCAATTTCGTATGCTTTTACATTTCGCTAAATATATCAGAGTGATATTAATGAAAGTTAAAGAGATTCACACTGAACATTGGTGAATAGTGTTGCTATGCAGTGATGCTGCCATCTTTGTGCTAGGCTGCTGGATGTTCAAGTAGGCAAAATGCAGAAGAAATTCCCTTCTGGGAAAAGACTCAACGAGATTTTGGAATCTCTTAGTGATTTTAATAATATTGAGTGTGCTGAGGACACGTGTTTTTATCAGAAATATGGTGACGTGCCCCAGGTGGACAACATCGACCAGGGAAGTGTAACCAATTTCCCCACGCAGCACTCTCCTATTCGAACCCATCTAGCACCTCTTCAGAAAGTGAGCCTCCATTTCACTTTTCTTCTCATTTTCAAAGGAAGAAGAGGATACAATTCCCTATGAAGAAGGTTAAGATGCCTGTACCATACGACGATGGTGTTTTATATACTTATTTTTCAAAATTTTTCAAATAAAATATTTAAAATGATTGGTTTTCAATTTACTTCTAACAAAATATTGAGGAATGGATATTGTTAAATAAGAAACTTAAGAATTTTAAATATATTCATTAATAAGGAAGTTATATGGCCCGAATATTGAGGTCTCAATTATGGTACCACATTGGTAATGGCGTACCCGCTTTAGAACTTGACCAACCCAGGGTTAAATAAGATTTGGAAATCAAATCAGGTGAATTTACATATCAAAATTAGGCTATACTCGTATATCAGTTTAGTGAGATCGGTGTTACAGTATGGACATAATTTATGATATGACAATCAAACATTATCCAACATATTCTGTAGATTTGAAAACAAAGGTCTCAGAAGATTATTAGGAGTTGAATGGCAGGACAGGATTAGAAATGAAGCTATTAGAGAGATTACTGGAGTGCCATATGTAGATGAGATCATTATGAGGCGTAGGTATAGTCAGTGGTCTACAGGTGGTCCACATGCACCCCCCAAAAAAAACTATACTTAATGGGTATTTTCTGGTAGCCATGGGTCCTGGCAATTAAATAAAGGATGTTAACAAGAAATATTCTGATTCCCACTATGTCCCAGACACCGTTTTTTAACCCCCTCCGAACGATGCACCAAATCTGAGCTTTCGAGATAGGGAACTTTCAAGCTCCATAACTTTAGTTTGGATTGACTAATTTAAATAAACTTGATATATTCTTGTAGTTTTGTGATTGGTCTACCATAAAAGGATATTGTGAATGATCTCTTATGTAATCAGTGACGTCACTAGAGGTAAAAATGTCAAATCTTACCGATTATGAAAAAAGGCATTTACCAAGACAGAATTGATGCTAAACATCACAGGAATGTTGTGAGACTTGATTTCAAGGTATTTCATATCCAATACGATGTTAACAGAAAACATTGTCATTCCTATTTCACCTCAGAAACCGCTTTTAACCTTATATGGACAACACCATATATGGATTCTAGGTTAGAGGAACTTTAAAGTGTTATAACTTTGCTATGGATGGTCCGATTTGGATAAACTTGATATATTCTTGTAAGTTTATGATTGTTCTAGACCTTTAAATGATCATGACCTCTTAGTTATGTAATCAGTGACATCACTAGGGGTCAAAAGTCATTGATAATGGATGTAATGTTCCTGTATCTCAACTCCTGATATGATCTACACCCCTTAATTCCCGCATTAGCCCTCAAAGCACACCCATGAAGGGTTCTTACAACTTCCTCAATGGTACCACAATGGCTTTGATATGAACTCAGCACCAAACTAGATATTCTTCAGACCAGGTATGATTAAAAATTGCAAGCATTATATTTCTCATTTGTGGCGACCCTATCCTATCTAATCATACTGCCCGTAACCATTGTGTCGGTTGTGAACTAAATTGATATTCACTAAATACAATCTTGTTCAAATTGTTTGTAGCTTAAAGATCATCATCTCCATCAGAATAATCATCACTATTGTCTGTGTCATTTGAAATTTCCTCCAAATTGTCAGTCCTCGTCGTCTTTGCTTTCAACATCAGATTGACTCTTTAAGTCCATCAAGAACATCAGCAAGATGAACTGGCATGATATCACCACTTGTCCATTTTGGTTTCAGTTTACCATTTTTGCGATGGGTCCAACCATGCCCATTAATTGGAGTGGGTATATTAGGCTTAGCAATATGAGCACTTTTCCAAATGCCAACCTGGTATTTGACTCTATTCAAAGTTTTTTTTTTTTTCAAAGTATCAGTGCGAGGTGGAAGTGCACTCAAGTCGAAACTTTTTTTCATATCAAGTTTTCCATCATTCTCACCACACTTTGACTCTAAGAGAAAGAATCTGAGTTCGTTCACCTTCTTAATCCTCGGTTTCCCATAGAGAGCACAAGTAAATTCCTCAATGGAATTCAGAATGTCTTCATCGACTTACCATGACTTCCCCAACCCCATGAACGATTGCCTAAAGTGCTAATTTTTTTCAAGAAGTTTCACTGCCTTCACCTTTCCTTTGCTTTTGAAAGCACTGGTATTATCATACCCAGTGAATGCATGAAGGCTAAGAAGGGCATTGCAAAGAGTTTCTCTCAGAGAATCCGCTGCTTTACTGATGTCGATACATTGTCTTCTGTTTCCCTTTCCCGTCTCAAAGAGGATTTCCAGTCCACTCAGCTGATGGGCATAAAATAGTAGAATGAAGAATATATCTGAATCTAGACTTCTCACTCTAAAAAACTCAAACCCCTTGGCCAGGGCGTAAAAAACAGTACAATATCACCCTAGTGTCTGTTTCTTCTTGAGTTGACAGCAGGAAGAGTATTTCTTCACACACCTTGAAGTCCCCATCGGACAGAAGGTGATAGACACGACCCTCATAAACCAGTGTTACCTCATGGCCCTCAAGTCTTTGAGAAAGATTTACCACCCAATGTAGATAACAAAACCTGTACCAGCTGCTCCTTGTTTTTGGCATTTGTTAAGAAGTTCTTCCAGTCCTTTGGACGTTTGGTATTCCCTCCACCAACAATGAGCTTATCACCACAACCTATCCATGTCCGGTCAACACCTTTCACTGTAGAGTCTTTATACATGTCGGTGCTAAATACTACAGGAGACTTATTTAGTGCCATTTTCAGGATCATGTCTGAGATTCCTTCAAAGTTTTTCGGGATATCCTTTAGATACTGAAATATGGCATCTCCATCCTCAATGACTAGGCACTTTTCAGAATTTTGGGGTAGGACACCCTCATCCATATCCTTGCCAATATGGTGGAGGCCTTTAGACTTGTCGGTCTTAGCTAGGAAATCATTGGGAAGCCTAATGTTGTCAGGCACAGGAACAAGAGGGTAGGTCAGGAATCATTTTAGGTCCAATTTATCAGGCAATTGTTGTGACCGGACTAGCAGCTGAAAGGCCACATTCCCTTGCTGCTTATACATAATTGTCCTATTTGACTTCCCCCCACTTACTCATATCTGACATAGTTTTCAGATTTAAGCGCTTGATTCGTTCAAAGAAGTTTTCACCAACTGCCAGCCTGTTTGCAATGAAATCCTCCTTAGACAATCTGCCTGCATATTCTGCCCTAAGAATATTATGTTCCACTGCTGCTGATGCCGGGGCTCCTGAAGATATGTAATATACTTTGTCCTTGTTTGCCATGGTGAATTGATTGTTGAAGTTGGAGACGGCTTCAACTGTCCTCGAGACTTGTCTCTCGCTTCTGAGTTTTTCTGCACTACGGACATCTCGGTGCCGATTGCCTGTGTATTGGTCATCTCCCATATCTGCCAGTTTGAATGTAGCCTGTAGGAACCTTGCTCGTTGACTGGAGGATCGCACGCATCACTGACTTGCACCCTAATTGGTGTTCAAGACAGTAAGCTCTGCACCAGCTTAGGATCCATACCCACATTTAGACTTGGAATGTTTCATGATTGTTTCTTCTATCATATTGTCCACTGCACAACGATTGCCTGGTATGAAGGACCTTGACACACTATAGGCCCCTCTCCTAGGTAGCTCATTAGCACCAGGATGAGTGGTCTCAATGTTGATCACAAACATTGAAAATCTTGTCAGATATCGAGCATAATGTTGCCCAAAACTAAAGAATACATCTGGCATCAGACTCAGACTTTGTGAGTATGCAGCAAAGTCATTTGCTTTGACGGCTTGCAGTACGTCTAGTGTAAGCCAGATGTGATCTGCATATGACATCCAAAGGGTAGATGTTTTGCCAAGTAGGCCTCCATGAAAGAGGCTATGTGGACATCATCTAAAACAGCCTTTTCATTCTCCTTGTTGGGGGATTGCATAAGAGCATCAAATGACATAGACAATACTGATGATGATTTTGATGGGGATGGTGATCTTTAAGCTACAAACATTTGGAACAAGATGGTATCTGGTGAATATCAATTTTGTTCACAACCGACACAATGGTTACGGGCAATATGTTTATACAGGATAGGGTTGCCATAAATGAGAAATATAATGCTTACAATTTTTAAACATACCTGGTTTGAAGAAGGTCTAGTTTAAGGCTGAGTTCATATCAAAGCCATTGTGGTACCATTGAGGAAGTTGTAAGAAACCTTCATGGTTGTGCTTAGAGTGTTAATGCGTGAATTAAGAGGTGTAGGTCATTTCATGAGTCAGGATACGGGAACTTTACATCCATTATCACTGTGACTTTTGACACCTAGTGATGTCACTGATTACATAACTAAGAGGTCAGGGTAATTTTAAGGTCTAGAGCTATCATAAACTTACAAGAATATATCAAGTTTATCCAAATTGGACCATTCATAGCAAAGTTATAACACTTTAAAGTTCCTCTAACATAGAGTCCATATTTGAGGTGTTGTCCATAAAAGGTTAAAAGCGGTTTTGGGGGTGAAATAGGAATGACAATATTTTCTGTTAACATCATAATGGATATGAAATACCTGAAAATTAAGTTTTACAACATTTCTTTTATGTTTAGCATCAATTCAGTCTTGGTAAATGCCTTTTTTTCATAATCGGTAAGATTTGACCTTTTGACCTCTAGCAACGTCACTGATTACATAGCTGATCCTTCATAATACCATTTCATGGTAGAACATTCCCAAACCTACAAGAATATATCAAGTTTATTTAAATTGGTCAATCCAAACTAAAATTATGGACCTTGAAACATCCCTATCTCGAAAGCTCTGATTTGGCGCGTTGTTCGGAAGGTGTTAAAAAACGGTGTCCGAGACATAATGGTAATGAGAATATTTCCTGTTAAAATACTTTATTTTATTGCCAGGACCCATGGCTACCAGAAAATATCCATTAAGTATAGTTTTTTTTTTTTGGGGGGGGGGGAGGTGCATGAGGACCCCCTGTAGCCCACCGACTAGTAGAGATGGTTTTGTCTTGCTCTTAGCACTCTCCGAGAGATTAGTTCATCAAACGTTTAAATTAGCTCATAAGGCACTAGAAAAGTGAGGAGACCTAGGCCTACATGGATGAGGATTATGGGGAGTAAAGTAGGAGATGCGGAATGGGAAAGTATTAATTTAAAAGTTCAAGATAGAGACGACTGGAGAAATCTAACCTAGGCCCTTTGTGTCAATAATTATAGGAGATTGTGATGAGAACCTCGGCCATATCTCTTATTTATGTTCTTCGTTAAACATTATCTTAGTTTTACTCACATTCATTTTAATTCCTACATTTCTGTTCTCTCTCTCTCTCTCTCTCTCTCTCTCTCTCTCTCTCTCTCTCTCTCTCTCTCTCTCTCTCTCTCTCTCTCTATTTATACGGACATGTATATATATATATATATATATATATATATATATATATATATATATATATATATATATATATATATATATATATATATATATATGTGTGTGTGTGTGTGTGTGTGTGTGTATGTGTGTGTATTTGTGTATATGCATATATGTATATATATATATATATATATATATATATATATATATATATATATATATATATATATATATATATATATATATATACAATATCTAAAATAAAAGTCAATGTAGATTAGTAGAGTGTTGTTTTACAGGTGAATGTTAAAAACTGCACATGAATATTGTTGAAATTAAGGACAGGTATTAAAGTAAAGATATAAACATAGAAAATTACATCACATCTATAGTTAGAGCATAACGTCCAGTAACAACTAGATTGGATATGATTTTTCGTTCCTCTCAAAAGGTAATCAATCATCCCTTCACAATAAATCCCATTCATGACAAAGGATAGATGAAATGATCCATTGCCTTTGTTTTGCGACAAAACGCAAAGAAACTGATTACGATACCAGAGTCTTTAATTGATCGGATTTTTAAAAGTTTTTTTTTATGTTTTTTATCCTGTGTTCGTTTTTCTTTATTTGTGTCTACATACATTTTGTTAGATTTCGTTACTTAGGAAACTGCATTGATAAGATTGGATAAATATAATTGAAACCATACACCCTGTATATGAAATCTAATGCAAATAATCTGTTATTATGTAAAAGGAAGCTGCTCATTAGGATGTGTTTTTTGTTTTCCCGTTTTCTCCTAATACTTGATTAGTGCTTTAATTTCTGACCTGATATTGGAATGGTGCTTTCTTTTATGACCTAATACTGGATTGTTTTTTTTTATACCTGACATGGTACTGGATTGGTGCTTTCATTTCTGACCTGTAATCGATTGATGCTTTTATTCCTGAAATGTTACTGGATCGGTGATTTAGTTTCTGACCTCATACTTGATAGGTGCTTTTATTCCTGTCATGATACTGGATTGATGCTTTTCAATTTTGACCTGATAGTATATTGGTGCTTTTCTTTACAGCCTGGTACTGTATTGGTGCTTTCATTTCTGTCCTGATATTGGATTGGTGCTTTTATTTTTGACCTGATACTGGATTGGTGCCTTAATTTTTAACCTGATTCGGGATTGGTGCTTTCATTTCTGATCTGATACTGGATTGGTGCTTTCATTTCTGACCTGATACATGATTGGTGTTTTTATTTTTTACCTGATACTGGATTGGTGCTTTTATCACTGACCTGATACTGGATTGGTTCTGTCATTTCTGACCTAAAACTGGATTGGTGCCTTTATGTCTGGCCCGATACTGGATAAGTGCTTTCATTCCTGACCTGATACTAGATTGGTGCGTTAATATCTGGAATGATACTGGATTGATGCTCTTGTCTATGACCTGAAAGGGGATTGGTGCATTAATATCTGACATGATACTGGATTGATGCTCTTATTTATGACCTGAAAGTGGATCTGTGCTATCATGTTTGACCTTACACTGGATTGGTGTTTTCATTTCTGACCTGATACTACATTGCTAGTTTCTTTTATCCCTAGTAGCATTTCTCATAGATTCATCAGT
>NC_090741.1:95238790-95248790 GCF_036898095.1 Palaemon carinicauda | reverse complement strand
ATTATTATTATTATTATTATTATTATTATTATTATTTATATTTTTTTATAATTTTTTCATAATTATTATTATTATTATTATTATTATTATTATTATTATTATTATTTATTATTATTATTATTAATATTATTATTATTATTATAATTTTTTTTTAATAAGTTAAGCTGCAACCTTAGTTAGAAAAGCAAGATGCTATAAGCCTGAGTGCTCCAACAGGGAAAAATAGCCCAGTACGAAAAGGAAATGAGGAAATGAATACAATATAAGAGAAGTAATGCAATCAAAATAAAATGTTTTGATAACAGGGACAATATTAAATTAGATCTTTAATATGTTAACTATAAAAACTTAAAAAAAGCAAGAAAAAGATAGACAAGATAGAACATTGTGCCCGATTGTACCCTAGAGCAAGTTGAGAGAGAGAGAGAGAGAGAGAGAGAGAGAGAGAGAGAGAGAGAGAGAGAGAGAGAGAGTGAGAGAGAGCACAGTAAACCTAAGATATAAAACATTTAGCAAGGCAAGTAGACCATGGAAATGGTAAAATGGAAAGTTTAAAAACAACTAAAGTTTATTGAGGACAGACAGACAGACAGACAGGCAGACAGACAGACAGACGATCTTGAAATATGTAACCCAACACTTTGGTCGTGGAATCTATTCGAATCCGTCTCCAGAATCTTTTAAAAGAAGGAATATCCCTTTTCAACTTCTCGCAACTTGAGTCAGAAAATCCTCCAGGAATAAATTTTTAGTCCCATTTTTTTTTTCCTTTTATTCAGGGAGGAAAATCCGGGTGTGATGAAACCCGATCACTTTCAATCATGTGTTCGCAGATTCTGTGGTTTTATGCGTGGAATCTTTGCCAGGTTTCTTGCACGTGTAAAATATATTTCGTTTTCGTTATATTTTATCTTCGGTGACGACGATCATTTCTATTTTAAAGTTTAGGTAATCCGGTTTTTTTGGTTTTTGCAGTTCATAAGTAGAATCTTTTCAAATAGTTCCCTTCTCTTGCAAGGGAAAATCATGTAGGTTTTTGGTTGATTCTATTACTTTACCAATTTTAATATCTTATTTTTTTTTGAGTACTCACAATTGAAATCTTTATTTGGAAAATTATTATATAGTAAAACATTTTTTCACCGAAATTAACTTTTAATATCTTTGATGCCAACTGTCTTTTCCAATAGTGATGCTAAAACTAGAATGTCTTATTTCCTGTTTTTCATTCATTGAATATTTGTAAATGGCTATCGGCTATGAGGTTTTAGGGTCACTTTTTCCAGCATTGAATTGGGTATTCCCCTGAATGGTTGTAAATTTTTACCAAGGTTTTTTTTTTCTAAAGTTTCCAATAAAATTTCATGATTTTCCATTTTGTTTTATTATTTCACAAAACTGTTATTCAAACGCTTGTACTAAATGTCTAACTAAAAGAGTCTGGTCACTGTCTCATTCGTCCACGTGGTTTATTCATTATCGAATAGGCTATCATTAATTTTCTTTAACTGATATATTTTTTTCTCAACAAGAGAGATTATTTGTATAAAGTTTAGTGTTTATTATCCTCATCAAGGAGATAGCGTATTAATTTTAGTTAATATCTACGTAGGTTAGCTTAGATTATTGTAAATATTTGATGAAAGACATCGTATATTTATGGGCACTGATAGAGATTTAATTATTTCTATCCTGCTAAATACTTAATGGTCTCCAGTAGCTCAAGTGAACGGTTTTGACAAATATTTTTAAACTTTGATTGTCTGATCTCGGGTTACTTAACGAAAAACCCTAGACAAAATGGCAGTGACACATGAAAGTAGACGATGATGGTGATAATCAGCTTCTGGTACGAGACGATACAGATTTGATGACTAATTTCAATACCCACCAGAATAGAGATTTTTGTGTTAGTCACCATTTAATTCTATCTCAAACGAAAAAAAACACTTTTCGGTACTAGTAGGAAGTGATTTGGTGATAGGATTTAAGTTTTCCATAAACAATAGCTTATGTTTCTTTCTAGATCGAAGTGTTTGTTCTCCACAGTATATATATATATATATATATATATATATATATATATATATATATATATATATATATATATATATATATATATATATATATATATACATATATATATGTATATATATAAATATATGTATATATATATATATATATAGATATATACACATATATATACATATATATATATATATATATATATATATATATATATATATATATGCATATATATATATATATATATATGTTTATATATATAAATACATATATATGCATATATATATATATATATATATATATATATATATATATATATATATATATATATATATATATATACATATGCATATATATATACATATGTTTATATATATAAATGAATATATATGCATATATATATATATATATATATATATATATATATATATATATATATATATATATATATATATATATGCATATATATATATATATATATATATATATATATATATATATATATATATATATATATATATATATATATATATATATAAGCAACAAATCCCTTAAAAACAAATTCGTTCTGCCCCTAAGTCATATATCCACATAAAGATTCGTATTATTTGAAAATTTCTTCTACCTTGCCAAGGATTCGAACCAAAGCATTGCGTAGAAATGAAGGTAAAAATTTCATTTAGACCATTCAGCAGAATGGCCTAAGTAAACTGTTTACCGTAGTTTCTCACGAGTTGTTCTGGCTCGCATCTTTGACATGGCAGAAGTAATTATTATAGAAAAATATTCTTAATAGGTCTTTGATACATTGACAAAGTGAATTCGATATTAAAAATATTTGTGGTTTTTGTTAATAAATAAAATTGCTACTGCTATTGATACATTCATTATGTACTAGTATGTATGTATATATGGTTAGGTTTAGTAAAATTCGGAAATCAAATCACTTGAAATTACATATAAAAATTAGACTATACTGTATATCACTTTAGTGAGACAGGTTTTACTCCATGAACATGAGTCATGGTATGACAATGAAACAATCTCAAAGAGATTTTGTAGATTTGAGAACAAAGTCCTCAAAAGGATATTGGGAGTTATATGGCAGGACAAGATTAGAAATAAATCTATAAAAGAGATTACTCGAGTGCCATATGTAAATGAGATCATGATGACTGGTAGATGGAGATGGTTTGGGCATGCTCTTCGCACTCCCCAGGAGAGATTACTTCACCAATCGTTCAGCTGGGCTCCACAAGGGACTAAAAGAGTTGGAAGCCCCAAACCTACATGACTGAGAACTATGAATCACGAAGTAGAAGATGATGAATGGAGAAGTATTGAAATAAAACTTCAAAATAGAGACGACCGCTGAAATCTAGCCTAGCCCCTTTGTGTCAATAGGCGTAGGAGATGGTGATGATGATGATTCTATATATATATATATATATATATATATATATATATATATATATATATATATATATATATATATATATATATATATATATATATATATATATATATATATCCACTGATCAGAAGAATAGTTTTAATTTTTCTGAACGACGTTACTGCAGCTAGACCTTCATTTCCAATTTATTGTTTACTGTTTTCTGGTCAAGAGCTAAAAATGTAAAACTCGGTGAGACAAAAAATGGCTAATTAGCTGTGTTCGTGCTGTATGTAAGAGAGAGAGAGAGAGAGAGAGAGAGAGAGAGAGAGAGAGAGAGAGAGAGAGAGAGAGAGAGAGAACGCCAACAGGAAGGGCATTACCAAATTTAATGAAAGGAAACATGATAATCCCATCCTTTTTTGTGTGTGTTCTTTCCCTTAAAGCAGCTTTTCCTGTTCCTCTTCATCCTCGTATTTCGCTATAGAAGAATTGATACAAAAAAGCCTCATTGTGTCTCTTTTTCTACGGATTCTTTTCACATATTCATAAGTTCAGAGAGAGAGAGAGAGAGAGAGAGGAGAGAGAGAGAGAGAGAGGAGAGAGAGAGAGAGAGAGAGAGAGAGAGAGAGCAGGTAAAGGATTAAAACTATCCTTAAATGAATGAAGAGGGATCAGCAACATAACCTCTAAATAGCAGAGGTAAAAGTAAACAATAGATTGCTAAGGTTTTAAAGTTTTACAGTCGCCCATGAATGGCAGAGGCAAGGGACAAAGCCGGTGATATAGGAGAATGACACTCCAAAATTAAACTATTGTTCTCTAGTCTTAAGTTGCGGCCTAGCCTTTGTAGTAATTTTGCCGTGGCACCAGCCACAGATTGAGATATTACAGCTAGAAGGTTATTGGGTCCTTTGACTGGTCAGACAGTACTACATTAGATTCCTCTTTCTTGTTACGGGTCATTTTTTCTTTGCCTACACATACACCGAATAGTCTGGCCTATTCCCTCCACATTCTCCTCCGACTTCATGCAACTTACAACACTGAGATAACCGAACAATTCTTCTTAGCTCAAGGGGTGAACTAATGCACTGTAATTATTCAGTGGCTACTCTTCTCTTGTTAAGTGTAAAACAGACCCTTTTGCTATGGTCAGCAACTCTTCTAAGAAGAGGACACTCTAAAATCAAACCATTCTTCTAGTCTTGGGTAGTGTCATAACCTCTGAACCATGGTCTTCCAATGTCTTGGGTTAGAGTTCTCTTGCTTGAGAGTACACTCAGACACACTATTCTCTCTTCAGTGTTGATATATGATAGATTCATTTTAACGTTCTTGCTGATCTTGAGATATTTCATGTTGTTATTCAATACTTCTTTTAGCTTAGGAAGTTTATTTCCTCATTTCCTTTCCTTACTGAGCTATTTACCCTGTTGGAGCCCTCGGCCTTCTAGCATCCTGCTTTTCCAATTAGAGCTAGAGCTTGCCAGGTAATAATGATAATGATGATGATAATATCTTAACAATATTATTTTTTTCGATTACTTATACATTAATTTTTATTAGGTGCAAAAAAATTTATTATTATTATTCTTATAATAGTTAATTTATTTCCTTAATATTCATCTTATGGTATGAATAACACAGAAACCCGAATTAACCTCATCATTCAGTACTATGATAGCTACAGATGACGAAATTTATTTTATCAAAGTAGAACTATCATGATTTTCAAGTTTAATTTCTGCCAATGATTATTTTTGCCAAATCCTATATGAAATCTGAATGGGAATCTCTCGATATCTAGGCATATTTTGAGATCCTTAAGTCATGAACCCGATCCTTCTTCTTCCTTCCAAGCCAAGAAGGAAATTAATTTTGATCTCCAATCACCAGATGGCAATGTTGAGAAATAGAGAAAAAGAGAATCTCTCTCTCTCTCTCTCTCTCTCTCTCTCTCTCTCTCTCTCTCTCTCTCTCTCTCTCTCTCTCACTATAAAGCCTTGGGGATAAAATAGATTTCTCATTCAACATTTCCACATTTACCAGTCTTCATTTTATGCTTAAAAATATATCTCTTCCTCTTTATTTTTCTTTTTTGAACAAACAAATGCATATTTACGTACACAGTCACACAGTTTTATCAGTCTCTCTCTCTCTCTCTCTCTCTCTCTCTCTCTCTCTCTCTCTCTCTCTCTCTCTCTCTCTCTCTCTAAACACGAACTGACTCGCTCGCTTGGTCAATTCCGAGTGATATCTATGCAAGGAAATTTATATTTGCACCCCCCAAAGAATTAGATGTGCCACACGATAGATATCTTTTATTAGATCATCTTCATAATTACATCCAAGTCGATTCAGTTTAATGGTAAATCATGAGTATCTGAAGGAAGCTCCAAGTCATGCATTGCCCGACAGTACCGTATAGACCGTACATAATCGAATTAGTGAGTGTAAGAAAGAGAAAGGGGTTAAATGTTATCGGTGTGGTATGACTGGGCACATAGCGAGTGGATGTTGGAGTAATCGTACAAATGTGATTTGCGGCAATTGTGGTAAGGATGGTCATTATGCTAGAATGTGTACTGAATGTGGTGCAGATGGGCATGTAGCTAGAGTATGTAGGAAGAAGGGGGTAAGTCAGCCAGGATGTTCGGAAAACTAGAGTGTAAGAGGGTTCAGCTGGGTTAGTCCTCGAGTGTGTGCGGAGTGAATGTGATGCATGTTCGTGAAGGTTTACTGCATGAAGACGTGATGGGTGAAAGAGCTTATGACTGCATGAGTGTAAAAATAAATTTTAATAGTATAGAGCTAGTTGGTCTGATTGATACTGATTGTGGTGTCAATTTAATGTTTAAGAATGCGTACGATAAGGTAAGGGATGTTTGTGAATTTAGGGGGTGTAAAGGTGAAGAGAAAGGTATCGGTAATTTAAGTATGTCTGTGCAAGGAAAGTTACGTGAAAATGTTATGATTGGGGACTGATGATAGAAGATAATGATTTTTATGTGGTTGAGGGAGTAAATGACAAATATGATGTGTTGTTAGGTTATAACTTCTTGAAAAAATGTGGTATGATTGTATATCCTGGTGTAAATATGATAGAGATGAAAGTTAATGGTAAATTTTGTGGGGAATTTTATTTGAATGAAGATGGTAGTGTATGTACGAAGGTATGGAAAGGTGTGCAGTTAATAGCAAAAGAAGGTGTTAAATTGTCAAGGGATGAGAGTGAGGTTATCAGTGTAAAAGTTGCATGGCCGAATGGTCTATGAATTGCCTATAGTGACAATTGTGAATATGTAGTGGAAGGTTCGGAAGCAAGTAATTTAGTGAAAACAAGTGTGCATGTGTATGATGGTATTTTGAATTTGCAGGAGCCGAAGGTGTATGTGGGCTTGTTGCTGACTGTAAGGAGGAAGAGAATACGGGGTATACGTCAGGGTGATTGCATGGGATGTATGTATACGTTGGTCAATGTAGAGGATGAAAGGTATGTTAAATTGAGACATGTTATGACGGGTAAGATAAAGCAGGATGACGATTGGGACTGTGAAAGTTTGAAAGAAATAATTAATGTAGATGAGAATATAAGTGAGGGAGAAAGGGTACAATTGTATAGGATGTTATGGGATAGACGGAGGGTTTTGAGTCGTGGTGACGAGGATTGTGGGGGATCAAAGCTGCCTGAATTTAAGATAGTTCTTAGTAATGATACCCCCATATATCAGCGTCCCCGACATTTTTCTCCGCCTATGGCCAGAGAAATAGAAGAGCAGTGCCAGGAGTTAGAGCAAAAGGGTGTAATAGAAAGGAGTGAGAGTGCCTGGAATAGCCCTATTGTACCTGTAAGAAAGCCGGATGGGAGTTCACATATGTGTATTGATTATAGGAAGGTGAATAAAGTAACTGTTAAAGAACGTTTCCTGATGAATGTAGTGTCTGACTGTGTGTATAAGATGCATAGTATGAAAGTTTTTACAAAATTAGATTTAGTTAGGGGCTATTACCAGATACCTCTGGCAGAGGGGAGCAGGCCCATTACGGCATTTTCAAGTAGTAATTGTCATTATCTATTTAGAAGATTAAGTTTTGGCCTTACTAATGCGCCTGCTGCCTTCCAGAGGGCGATGAATGTAGTTTTGGGTGGGTTTGATCGACAGAAGGTGACTGTTTTTATAGATGATATTTTGATTGCTAGTGAGACTGTTGAGGAACACATGCAGTAGGAACACATGCAGTTGCTTGAAGCAGTATTAGAACGTTTGATAGAAGTTGGTGTGAAAGTTAAGCTTGAAAAGTGTACATGGTTGGCCGGGGAGGTGGAATTTCTTGGGCATGTGGTGAGTGAATTGGGTATAAGGAAGAGTGATAAGTTTGTGAGTAAGGTGAGAGAATTTCCATGTCCTCGTACGGTGCGTGAGTTGAGAGGTTTTCTTAGGTTGATTGAATTTGGTCGGAAGTTTGTCAGAGATTGTTCGGGAATAGGGAAGCCTTTGAATGAGTGGACAGGTAAGAGAAATAGTAGGAGACTGAAATGGGATGTGCGTATGATTGAAGCATTTGAAAAGTTGAAAGAAGAGGCTGCGAGAGACGTCACTTTGGCCTTCCCGACTATAGTGAGCATGCGAGTATGCTAGAGTTATATACGGATGCTAGTGGGATTAGTATGGGTGGTAGATTGGTTCAAATGCAAAGAATAAATGGAGATGAACAGTTGAGAGTGATAGCGTATGTAAGTAAAGTATTTAATAAGGCTGAGCGAAAGTATTCCACGATTGAAAGGGAGTTGGCTGTGATATGGTTTTGCGTGAAAGCGTTGAAAGTATTTTTGTATGGTGTGAGATTTATTGTGCTTACTGACCATCAGCCCCTAGTGTACATGATTAGGAAAGAGTCTATGAATGCTAGGGTTGCGAGGACAATTGAGGATTTGAATGAATTTGATTTTAAGCTAGAATATGTACCTGGGAGTAAGAATGTGATAGCAGATGCGATGTCAAGAATGCATGGTAAGATAGAAGATAGCAGCGAGAATGACAGTAATTTTGAAAGGTTGCCGAAAGATTTAGTGGTGGTACTAAGTTTTGAAGGGGAGGACATGGTGTATAAATGTATTTTGAGTGGGTTGAATAAGTTTAAATTGAAGGGTTTGAATAAGGATATACCTGCTAGTGTAGATGAGCTTAGAATGAGTGTTAGGAATGAAGTATCGAAAGAAATGGCATATAAGGAGGAGGATAGTGTGCTTGAGGGTGAATTGTTATCAAAAGTATTGTTGGTAGTAAGTATGTTGTATGGTGTCACTGATGCAATACCAGGCAAATAAGGAGACTGAAAGTGAGTATATATTGAGGTTACAATGTAATGAAAGATGTTGCAAGTTGTTGAGTGAGAAGGAGGATTGCCCGAGTGACTTGAATCTGAGTGGTATGAGCATGGAAGATAGCGAAGATGAACATAGGTGTGACAAGAATGACCCTATTGATAGGAGAGTAAACATTTGTATGCATGGTGTAAAAGGAAGAATGATGACGTATGTGGGTATAAATGGGAATGAATACTGTAGTTTAATTGATACAGGTGCGCAAGTGTCATTAGTGAATATGTCTGTTATCAAGGAAATAGAGCGGTACAATTGGGAAGTGAAAAGGCAATGTACGAGTGTGAGAATTCATGGGATAGGTAAAGGAAGTTTGCTAGTTTGGGAAAAAGTGCGTTTGAAAGTAAAACTGGGAAGTATGGAGGTGGAACATAATTTAATTGTAATGGGAGAGAATGAGATGCCTAGTTGTTTTTTGATAGGGACTGATTTTTTAAGATTGCATGATCTATCAGTTTATATTGGTAGTGGTTTGCTTTTGAAGAATGGATGTGAAGTAGTTGTGATAGAAGATAATAGTGTATTTATGGCGTATTTGTTGGCATAATTGATATTACGAGGAGTGAGGATGATCTATTGACTAAAGATGAGGTGGAAGAAATGCAAGATGAATGTGTGGAAATTAAAAGGTTATGTGAATGTATGTTGAATAGTATTGAGGTAGAAGAATGGTCGTCTGATTTAGAGGTGTATAAGAAAGTAAGTAAAAAAACTTATTGTGTGTAAGAATATTTGTTTATTTTCTACATAAAGGAATGGATGAAGATATATATGTTCCTGTGTTTCTGATGCATGCAGCTGTAAGTATCTGTATGTTAGTGCATGACAGATATGGGCATATGGGTAACAATAAATTGTGGGAATGCATGCGTGAGAGATTTTTTACACCTGGGTTGAGTCAGATATGTAAGGATGTAGCGACTACGTGTGAAGATTGCCAGAAAGGGAAGTATCAGAGAGTGCATGGTAATCCGCCTGTTTTGAGATTACGTATGAAAGAACCATTTGAGATGTTTGTGATTGATTGTGTTTCGTTGCCTATGACTGCGAGAAGACATGTGGGAATGATTGTTATGGTTGATCACATGAGTAAATTAACATATGCAGTATCCATCAAGGATAAACGGAGCGAAACTGTTGCAAGAATGGTTGGTCAAGTGATGTTGCCGATGTGTGTGTGTAAGCCTGCGAGAATG
>NC_090741.1:95231290-95233790 GCF_036898095.1 Palaemon carinicauda | reverse complement strand
ATAGGTGTGATTTTCGACAGCAAATTCAATTTTGTGAAATACATTAGGTATGTGTCGTCTTTAATTGGACAAAAAAAATGGCTTATTGAGAAATTATCTTAAGTTTCGGTGATCAATTTATTCTGAAGAAGTTTTTAATTCTTTAATTTCTACCTTGTTTGGAATATTGTTCTCATATCTGGTCTCCAGTTGTTGATTCTCATTTTAATTTGTTGGACACGAACTTACGGTCTATTAAATTTCTTTTTACTGATCTAGATATTTATCTTTGGCACCGTCGTTCAATTAGTTCGTTATGCATGTTGCATAAGATGTTTCGTAATTCTGACCATCCTTTACATTCTGATCTTCCCGGACAATACCACGTTCCCGAACAGTACCACCATGTTCGTAATACTAGGTATACAGTTAATTTTAATAGTGAGGCGTTCTCCATCCTAAGGATCAATGTTAGACAGTATTCTAGAAATTTTAATTAATCTGTGACCAAGTCGGGTAATAATCTTCCTAATCAGGTAGCTGGATCTTCAAAAGTTTAAATTTTCAACAAATGTTTTTTGTTGAACAAACTGATATAAGTCTCTTTTTATAGTTTACATATAATAGACCTATTTTCATGTTACTTTTCTTAAAATATTTTATTCTAATAGTGTATTACTTCTAATATAGTTTAATCATTTTCTTATTTCCTTTCGTCACTGGCCTATATTTCTCTGTTGGAACCCTTTTGCATATAGCATCCTGATTTTCAAACTAGGGTTTTGTAGCTTTGCTAATACACACACACACACACACACACACACACACATATATATATATATATATATATATATATATATATATATATATATATATATATACATGTATTATATATATATATATATATATATATATATATATATATATATATATACATATATATATATATATATATTTATATATATATATATATATATATATATATATATATATATATATATATATATATATATATATATATATATATATATATATATATATACGCATCACACACCTGTGTGTCTGTACGTTATATGTAAACGTTCTGTATTTTTTGTATAAAATCAACTTTCTTTTAGTACCGATGTTCAACCAATGAAAATGTTTATGTACTTATTTATTCCATATTAAAAATGAATACTTGCACAATCTTTTGAAAGTTTTTCATTATTGTATATTATAAAAATAATCCCCTCACCTGAAATTGTTTTTAATTGTAAAACATAAGGAAAATAACACTGATATTCATAAAACGAAAAATAGGGAATAATAGAGCATTGTATTATTGCATAGTTGTAAGAAAAGTATCTACTATTCTAAATGGATATGATAATAATAATAATAATAATAATAATAATAATAATAATAATAATAGTAATAATAATAATAATAATAATAATAATAATAACATTAATAATAATAATAATAATAATAATAATAATAATAATAATAATAATAATAATAATAATAATAATAAAGATGCGAATATAAAGTGGATGACTATTGTTGCAAAGAGAATTTGAATTTTTTGTAATGATAGAGATGATCTTAGTTTTTAGTTATGACTTTGTTTTCCATGTTTTTTTTTTCCAGGACTTCTCTACTACTTCAGTAATATCACAATTATCTTTTTTGTTATCAAGATTGTCAGATTCAGCAGGTTGGGTCATTTATTGATGAGTGTAGAATCTTGCTCATCCCTGACTATTTCATGAATTGCACAACTTCCTATTTTGTGAAATGGTGAATTTCGTTTCGTTTCGCAAGATTAAAGTACCTCATAAAACGAAACATACTCAATTAGATGCAGCCAACTTCCACCAAGGCTGAGTAAGTCTAAAAGTTACATTCCTATCTCTCGCAAAATCTTATCTTTTATTTCATTTACGAGATCCACAATAGATAAACCTTTCTCACAAATTCAGTTCGATTTGTTTTGCTTAATATACAAACTAAGATAAGTGTGCTAAACAGAACATTTTATTGGTATGTTTCATTGAAACAATCTCCTTTTATCAAATATAAAAACGGCGTTATTCTTACTTGAACCCACTTGTTTTTTCAAGTTCTTATAGTACATGGGAGATATTAATTTAATTGTTCATTACTTGTCTTGTAATTTATTTATTTCCTTATTTCCTTTCCTCACTGGGCTACTTTCCATGTTTGAGCCCTTGGGCTTGTAGTATCCTGGTTTTCTAACTAGGGTTATAGCTTGGCAAGTAATAATAATAATAATAATAATAATAATAATAATAATAATAATAATAATAATAATAATAATAATAATAATAATAATAATAAATTTACTATGCCAGCCTGATAGCCATGTAATGTTACTTCTTGTTTAACATATTTCTCAGGTGATTTGTGATAAATTACATCATTTTTATATATTTCAATAGTACATAACCTTAATTTTCTTTTTTTGGGGGGTGGGGGTGGGGGTGGGGATGGGGGTAATTCAGTTAAAATGTTTCAC
>NC_090741.1:95206290-95216290 GCF_036898095.1 Palaemon carinicauda | reverse complement strand
TTCTACTTTCTATTCTATTCTTTTTGCATAAATATATCCATTGTAATAGCATCCCAACTAGGAAAAAGACTCCCTACATTGATTTACATAATCAGTGGGGATCCTAATTAGGTCATTTTAATCAGGACTTTTACACACTCCCTGCGATATTGTCAGAATTTTTTTTAACGATTTATATTTTATAAAAGCCTTCGTTAGCTTTTATCCACTGATTTTTATAAACAAATTTGTATTTCCATCGATGAAGAATATAAATATGAAATAAGATGAAATAGGATTAGTAGTAAGAACAGCAAAGAAAATTTATTATTTTGATTTTTCAGCAATATGATTAAGAAATTGGTGCTGGGAATAATTGAGCAATATATCAATATGATCTCATTGCTGTATGAATTTGTGTTGGAATGATACAATACTGTTGTTTAAAATTGATGAGAAAAATATAAAGGGGAGATATTTCCATTCTCTCTCTCTCTCTCTCTCTCTCTCTCTCTCTCTCTCTCTCTCTCTCTCTCTCTCTCTCTTGTAAGGCAATTTCTTTATATACAAAATAGAAAATACTTGGAATAGACTTCCAGCGGATGTAGTAAACTGTAACACGGTAAACGAATTCAAAAATAAGTTAGACAAGAAGATGATAACTCTCTAAATGCTTAAGCTAAATCGCTCTACTAAAGAGCAAATGGAGTCTGTGCGGATGGACTAAAAATCTTTGAGACATCCAAAATCCTTTTAACACACACACACACTCTCTCTCTCTCTCTCTCTCTCTCTCTCTCTCTCTCTCTCTCTCTCTCTCTCTCTCTCTCTCTCTCTCTCGTGTATATTTCGACCTCCATCATTAATATTCATGATGATGAAAATAGACTTAGTTAATTGGTTAGGATAATCATCATTCCTACTGGCTATAATGAAACGCCTATTTCCAGGAAAGACAAATATTTTGGTATAAGATAATGAATTTCTTGGCATAAAATAATTCATTAGAACCGACCTTTCTAATGAAAATGAATCCATAAATAATTTATTTCCTATTTAAACTCGTTAAACATCGAGAATTTATGGTCTATTTACATAACTGATTGAACGGGATATCGGATGAAGATTTTTATTTCTTGTGAAATTATTTCCTTTTTCAAGTAGTCTTTTAATCTATTATTTTATTAATATATATCTTATTTCCTATATTTTTTTTTTTTTTTGCAATGTCTAAATTAATTTTGCATTTATGATGTATGTTCCTTTCTGCACTGCACTTACTATATTATGAAAAAAAACAGCAGTTATGAGAGAGAGAGAGAGAGAGAGAGAGAGAGAGAGAGAGAGAGAGAGAGAGAGAGAGAGAGAGAGGGAGGAGTTAATAAAACCGAGGATCATATCAAAGAATATTAAACCGTAATGTTGCTGTTATTATTATTATTATTATTATTATTATTATTATTATTATTATTATTATTATTATTATTATTATTATTATTATTATTATTATTATTATTAATATTGAGGGTCATAACGAGAAATTAGAGTGATAGATACACGAAACAATGTGATTAGTTAACAAATCTGAAGATTATTGTATGTATAAAAGCAGAGTAGTAGGAGAAAATAAAACTTTAAAAAAAAAAAACACTTAAAGTTTATAAACAAACAGAACCTCGGCCATAAACATTCTGGTTTTTGGTTCAGAAAACACCTAGAAAAGTTTGGGAATATTGAAGGAGTTCATTAATGCAGAGTTTTGCAGGTTATATGATTTTTGTCGTGGATTTTGCTTTGTGTGGGACAAAATTCACAAGAAAAGCAGAAGCCATGCAAGTTTTGAACAGCCTTGGCGACGTAATTGACACCCTCTTTCTCTCAAGTTTCAATTTGAGGTTTTTATTATGCAATCTTATATATATATATATATATATATATATATATATATATATATATATATATATATATATATATATATATATATATATATATATATATATATATATATACATATATATATATATATATATATATATATATATATATATATATATATATATATATATATATATATATATATATATATATATATATATATATATATATATATATATATATATATATATACATATATATATATATATATATATATATATATATATATATATATATATATATATATCATGAAAAATATTCGAAAACTATTATCCGAATGGAGAATTGTTTGAAAGCAAGTTATTCAAAAGGACAATTATACGAAATGATAAATATTCGAAATGTTGTTGGAACCTTACGCTAATAAGCAATTGTTCAAGTAAGCAATTATTCGAATGGGGAATTGTTCAAATAGGCAATTGTTCAAATGTTTGTTTGGACATTATCCGATTTTTTGGTGGTAATGAAAGGTGTGAAGGACATTAAGAACCAAGGACTTCCTTTCTTCGGAATATTGCAGCCCTTCAGTGATGGCCGAATACATTTCAAGTGAAAAAGGCAAGCCTATGGTAAAAATCCTTATGGATGCCTTTTCCACTTAGGGCTGTGCTTGTATCAAAAGGTATGTGATTGTGGTCTGAAAGTGAGATACGATACAGATTCCAAATTTGCTTTAAAAATTCGAATGCTGTTAGCCGTAGCCTTTGTCCCCGTAAACAAAGTTACTGAATCAATTGAAGCCTTACTAGATTCAGATATATATCCTCAATATGTAAATCGTATTTTAGATTATTTTGAAGATTCGTGGATTGATCGTCCTTCAAGATGTCATTGACCTAGTCCTATGTTTGAAATAAATATGTGGTCTTGTTTTGAGAGAGTCAATACTGATTTGCCTAGTACTAACAACACACTTGAAGGATGGCACAGCGTTTTTTTACAGCAAATGTCATCGGAATAATTGTTTTTCAAATAATTGTTTTCGAGAAATATTCACATAATCACACACACACACACACACACACACACACACATATATATATATATATATATATATATATATATATATATATATATATATATATATATATATATATATATATATATATATATATATATATATATATATATATATATATATATATATATATATATATATAACGACAACAACGACCAATGTGGCCGCTTCTGGTCTACTTTAGGGCGAAGGCTTTAGACATATCTTTATAGTAAAGATTGCAGAGGTGAAGAAAGTGTCACGACTAAGATGGTGTGGGCACGTGTTGAGGATGGATGGTGAATAGGGATTGAGGAGGACCTGGGAGGAACCTATTAGGGGAGAGGACCGAGAGAGAGGCAGATATTTAAATGGCAAGATAAGGTAAAATATGATGTAGAGAATATAGATTTGGTGGATGTTTATGAAAGAAAGCATAGGATAGGGCGCATCAGGCAGTCAACCCCTTAATGTAAAATTGTTGTGTGTTTGCATATTTCACGTTTGTACATAAGGGAAATACACCTTTTCGGAACTTCGTCGTGAAAAATAAGAAATTTTCTTTTTCAAAAACTGCAAGAGAGAGAGAGAGAGAGAGAGAGAGAGAGAGAGAGAGAGAGAGAGAGAGAGAGAGAGAGAGATAGTTGTTCCAACCAACGAATAGAAAAGAAACAAGTTTCAGAAACATTTCTATTAAGGTGAATTATTGGTATCCTTTGGAGATAATGCTCGAATATTCCTTCCACTTCGACTTCCAGAAACTTTGAAAAGCGAAGAAAAGGGAAGATTTAGGGTCAAGAATGAAATTTTTAGAATTATTATTATTATTATTATTATTATTATTATTATTATTATTATTAATATTATTATTATTATTATTATTATTATTATTATTATTATTATCATTGTTGTTGTTGTTGTTGTTGTTGTTACTAGCTAAGCTACAATTCTAGTTGGAAAATAAAATGCTATAAGCCCAAGGGATCCAACAGGGAAAAATAGTCCAGCGGGGAAAGGAAATAAAGAAATGAATGAAGGATATAAGAAGTAATGAACAATTAAGATAAAATTTGTTTGGAACCCGGAAGGCTGTGTAACTTGCCTGCTGTAACATATAAATAGACATATATTTTGGAGTCCGCACCCGGGATCATAATATATATGTAAATGTATATATATATATATATATATATATATATATATATATATATATATATATATATATATATATATATATATATATATATATATTATGTATATACATATATATGTATATATATATATATATATATATATATATATATATATATATATATATATATATATATATATATATACATATATATATGTATATATATATATATATATATATATATATATATATATATATATATATATATATACATATATATATATATATATATATATATATATATATATATACATATATATGTATATACATATATATGTATATACACACACACACACACACACATATATATATATATATATATATATATATATATATATATATATATATATATATATATATGAGTGTGTGTGTGTGTGTGAGTGTGTGTGTATATATGTGTGTGTGTATATAATGAATTTAATGAATTGTGAGAGTTCCACAAAATGGCATAAACTTCAATAAAGCAATTAAAGCTACCAACTTATTCATAATTTACAAGGCTGGTTCGATTGAATCCGTAAAATGAAATATTTTGAAACCATTAAATTATTTCAATAGGTTAAGCAATCATAAAGTGCAGTTTATATATATTTATATATATATCTATATATATATATATATATATATATATATATATATATATATATATATATATATATATATATATATATATATAATATATATATATATTATATATATATAATATAAATATATACATATATATATACATATTTACACACACACACATATATATATATATATATATATATATATATATATATATATATATATATATATATATATATATATATATATATATATATATATATATATATATATATATATATATATATATATATATATATATATAAGTTTAGTTAGCCAGGGCGACATTCCCGGTTGTTTTGCTTTAATAAATTTTAGCTATTTAGCGTTAGATAGGATTTCCTTTCGTGCTTTAGTATTATTTTGGCGAAGTATTCGCCAACTCTGGTCTACGCTAGGCCATGTAGACTAGTCGTTTGGTCCTAGTACTTTCTGCATGATTTTGGTTTTCCGAGTGTATTAAAATTTTAATGAAGCTTTAGGCTGTTTTTTATACATTTAAGATTATGTTGAATATTCCCAAGATAGTATACGAGTGAGTTTCGGTGATTTAGGTAATCGATTCTCTTGGTGCCTAGGCTAAGTTGCTTATGGTGCCTTAGCATACTTTCTCATACTCCCCGGTTGCTTCCTTTTCTTCGGAAAAGTTATGCAATCCCTTTCCCTCTGTTTAAGCCTTGGGCTTATCCCTAAGTGGTTTATCTGAATTAAATTTCTATAAAACTATACTGGGGTGTTACTGTACCTCCCTGTTCTAGTAAGTCTGGTTTCAGAGTGGGACAGAACAACAGAGTTTTTAGTCTGAGTCTGTGTTTGTCTGGCTTGGGGTAGAGTCTCCCTCGCTGGCCTGACACAGACATAGGAGGCTTAGCCGCCTTAGGTCACTACCGAAGGTTTCTGTACGAGATGATTCCTTCTTTTGTGATCTACCAGACTAGTCCTTGTTGCTGTTCTCAGTGGGAGGATAAGTTTCTTTCCCTGGGAGCAGCAACACCTTCCTTGCTTTGGTTCGCTGGGAGCTGGCAAGTATTGCTGGCCTGATACCTCAGTATCTTAAATCCCTCCTTGGATCTCCCTTAGGCTAAGATGAGCTTTCTTGGCTGCGGGTGATCCTTCACTAAAGCAAGTTTGGTAGGATCCTCTTTTGTCCCTTCCCCCTCTATCTCCGTAATGGCCGAGCCATTACAGTACTGTACATCATTCTACATCTGGACCTAGGATAGGTTAGGATGTGGAATTGACTCAGTCCCTTGCCGGCCGGCAGAGCTGCCGGCCGGCAAGGATCTTCTGCTTTGAGTGCTGCCCGGACCTCCCTTGGTCCCTCATCCATGCCTGCCTGTAGTACCAGACGGCATTGGTCAGGAAGCCTGAATTAGATTCTCCCCTTCCTTATATGCACTCTTTCGGATTGCCGGGCTTGGAGGTAGTGTACGCTCTTATCCCGGCATCCATTCTCTTTTCTTCTAGTGCTGTACCCGACCCGGCTGCCGGCCTATAAGGCCGGCAGCCGGGCAGTCGTAGTCCTCTGGTTCTTTTGCTGCTGGCTGGCATCGGTTGTGTACCTTTGCCGGCCGGCTTATGTCAGCCCTTGTCTGCCGGTCGCCAAGAGTGTGGCCGGCAGCGGGGGTACTACCTTGTGTAGTTGCCGGCCGGCAGTCATTGCCGGCCGACATTGGCTGTTGCCGGCCGGCAGTTACTGCTGGCCGGCACATGCATTTGAACCAGCGTTCTGCCGCCTTATAGCTGTTAAGTAGTATACTTTAAAGCTAGTTATGGTGTGTGCCGGCCGGCAAAGGCCGGGCGGCAAAGGCCGGCCGGCACATAACCTTCTATACTGTACCAGTATTCTTCAGTATAACATATACTGTAAGAAGAAAACTATAGTATAAGTTTTGGTACAGCACTGTGTGTTCTAACACTTTTGTGTTGTCTTGCACAGCCCTTTGCTGTTGCCTTACAGATAAGAAAGTGAGTTCTTTCTTGTCTATTATCCAGGATTTTAAAATCATTGCTTAGGTGTGAGCTCCACCTGTTTCCTCTGGAAACTTTGCATTGGTTTCTCTAGAAGAGATTAACCATTCGATTTTATTATCTGGAAGGCTGCAAAAATTGGTTGTGAAGGAAACACAAGTGTGTGTCTTTCCTTTCTGAATTGTTATGCTATACTATGCATATCCAGTGATACATAGTTCACTTGATACTCATGGAAATTTCTTCTCTTTACAGGAGGACCCTCCGAAGTGCGGAAGTGTTTTCTGCAACGTCCGCAGCAAGAACCTCTGCGGACATGAGTTTTGTAGGAGGCACGCAGCATGCGCTGTCTCTAAGGGTGATCTCCAGTATTGGGACCCTCAGGTATGTACCGTGTGCACTAACCTGATTACTGAGGCCTTTGATTCCCCTAGGACGGCGGAATCAAGGGATATAGCAAGGGAGAAGCTTCGTACCTGGGTAAGGGGCTTCCAGAAGAATACCTCTGGACCTTATCTTCCAAGTGAGAAGATGAGGGCGTATCTTTTCCCTAGGGCATCAGCTGATGCAGTGATTCCCCAGCCTCAAGAGGAGATCCCTCAAGTTCAGATCCAGGTGGATGCTGAAGTCGCGGTCGCTATGCAAGACATCCAGTTGGATGACAGGATGTCTGACGTGGATGAGCGTCTGGAGGAAGACCTCCTGGCAGAAGCCCAGGATGAAGTTCAAGCCCCAGACGTTGCAGAGGAAGAGGTCGACGAGGTGTCGGCTACTCCGGTTCAGATCCCGGAGCCTATTCCCTCAACATCGGCCGCTCTCCCAGTAGAGCTGGGACAGGCCCTCTCCTCCATTGTTGGAATGATCCAACAAATGCAGAAGGAGAATCAGGAGAAGGCGGCTGCAATGGAACTGCGGATGCAGAACCTTGCCGCATCACATGGGCCCCAGAAAAGGCTCAATGTGAAAGACCTTCCCTTGTGCTCAGATGCTAACCCATGGAGGTATGCTGAGCACATGCCGATGACGACTGGAAAGATCGTCATCTCGGATAAGTTGGGTTCAGTTCCCCTAGAGGAGGTGGAATTCTGGCCCAACAAGGCGTCATATCCGGACTGTTATGTCCGGCTGAGGAAGGAACCAGCTTCAAAGGAGGAGACAGAGCCGAAGGAGGTCAAAGTGATGGACCATGCTAAGGCTCAAGCTTTGCTTTCATCCTCGATGAAAGAGAGGGGCTTCTCTAACTCAAAGGTAGCTACATTGAGTAAGAAACTCCCTTCCTTTGTGTCCTCTCCTGCTAGAGCCTTCCCCTTTTTACAGAAAGGGTTTGCGGCTGTATTAAAAGCAGTCGAGGCTGGCAAGCCTTGCCCCTCCCTGGAGGAGTGTAAACCCTTGTCGCTGGCCCTGCCTATGGACAACAAAGACTGGAAGGACGTCCATCTTACGTTCTCAGTTGGGAAGTTGGAGGCTGATATTGCCGGACGTCAGTTCGGCGAGGAACTCCCTAAGCTGTCTGACTCTCTTTTGCGGAGAGAGTTCGAGACAAAAGAAAGACTGGCTGCCTCAATGTCTCTTCAGACTACTCTTGAGACGATGGCAAGTGACCCCAAGGTCCATGAAATGTTCATGGTAGTGGCCAAGACTCATCTGGCCACAGTGACGAAGGATCTTTGTAGCTTCGTCAAGGCGAGGAGAGCTTGTAGGGAGTTCGTATTCACCTTGGCGTCGGTGAGGCACGAACCAAGGAAACTAATCTCCTCCAGCATTTGGGGCAAAGACCTTTTCCCTACCGAATTGGACAAAGAAGTTGTTGATAAGGCCGCCGTGGAGAATAGAAACCTTCGAAGAAGTGGGGCCTGGCTATCAAAAGAAAGTCTTCCCCGGATGAGGGTCCTCAACCAAAGAGGAAGACTATGAGGACTAGGCTACCGTCTCGGCCAGCCAAGCCTCTTAGACAGCAACAGCAACTGCAATTGCCATTGCCTTCCGTGCCCCAGATGGTGGCACAAACCCCGACCACATTTCAGTGGGTACCCCAGGCTGTGTCGACACAGTCCACGGCATTCACCCCAACGTTCGAAGGGCAGTCTACTTCCTTTCGAGCAAAGCCTAGAGGAGACGCCAGAGGTTCGTCTAGGCGCCCCTCAAGGGGAAGGGGATTCAGGGGTGGTCGCGGCCAGGGAGGCAAGACCTCAGGACGGCAGTCCAAGTGAGATGATGGCGGTAGGAGGGAGACTTCAGAATTGTCGGGATCGGTGGACCTTCGATCCCTGGGCCCACAGCCTACTCAAGAATGGACTGGGCTGGAGCTGGTACAGCACTCCACCCCCGTGCCCTCGCTTTTTCTAACACTCCACACCCGTTCTGGAGGAGTACGTTCAAGAACTGTTGGAGAAAAAAGTGATCCGAAGGGTGAAGTACATCAAATTCCAAGGGAGGCTGTTTTGTGTTCCCAAGAAAGACTCGGAAAAGCTCAGAGTCATTCTGGACTTGTCGCCACTCAATAAGTTCATAGTGAATTGCAAATTCAAGATGCTAACACTGCAACACATAAGGACCTTACTGCCCAAGAGGGCATATTCCATCTCTATAGACTTGTCAGATGCCTATTGGCACGTTCCAATCAACCTTCGACTCTCCCCCTACCTAGGGTTCAGGCTACAACGAAGGGTATAAGCCTTCAGAGCCATGCCATTCGGGCTAAATATAGCCCCAAGGATTTTCATGAAGCTTGCGAGCGTAGCTCTCAAACAATTACGCCTAAAGGGAATTCAGGTAGTAGCCTACCTGGACGACTGGCTGGTGTGGGCAGCATCCGAGACAGAATGCTTGCAAGCTTCCAGTCAAGTGATCCAGTTCCTAGAGTACCTAGGCTTCAAGATCAACAGAAAAAAGTCTCGACTTTCTCCATCTCAAAAGTTCCAGTGGCTGGGATCCACTGGGACCTAATTTCACACCGTTTCTCCATCCCGGCAAAGAAAAGGAAGGAGATAGCGGGTTCTGTCAAGAGACTTCTAGATTCCGAAAGGATATCAAGACGCGAACAGGAGAGGGTACTGGGCTCTCTCCAGTTTGCTTCGGTGACAGACCCAGTGCTAAGAGCACAGCTAAAGGATGCAACTGGAGTTTGGAGAAGTTATGCATCAAACGCGCGAAGAGATCTGAGAAGACCAGTTCCGCTTCGGCTACGTATTCTTCTCAGGCCTTGGTCCCAAGCCAGACATCTAAATAAGTCGGTTCTTCTTCAGCCACCTCTCCCGTCAGTGACGATTCACTCAGACGCCTCAAAGGAGGGATGAGGAGGTCACTCTCATCGGAAAAAA
>NC_090741.1:95175520-95198290 GCF_036898095.1 Palaemon carinicauda | reverse complement strand
GCGAAAAGGTTTTATGACTGTTTTACAGCAATTTTTTTTATATTTTCTTGTTCTACATGATGAAACTCTCAACAAAAAACAAAAAATCTTGGTTAGCACTTCAGGAAGTGAAATAGTTTTTATCCACAGGCTGATGTATCATTTTTGCTCAGAGGCAATTTGTGACATTGGCTATATTCATGTTTAAGGAAATAATTCAACCAAAAAATACTTCAAAGGCAAATGCTGCATGTAGTATGAAAGACAATTGATATGAATGAACATTTCAACAGCATTCGTCAACATAAGCCATAATTTTGAGATATAGAGAAATTTTTTTTGGAATTTTATCGAAATTGGACTTTCAGATTGATTGTTGGCTCATATTCTTTAGTTTCCTATTCGCCTCATAATTTATTAAGAGCCATCAAACTTGGTTAAAAACATCCTTAGTGTTATTTCTAATGGGGTGTACATATTTGAACCGGTATTCATTGTCTTGGCTCAGCAGCGAAAATAGTAAATTGAAGATAATTAATCATGTACCCAAAATGTGTAGTATAACAAATCTGACATTATTTCTGATACATATATCTATCATTTTAAATTTAATGAAACCTATGGAAGTACTGTGAAATATTGGATAGGATTTTTGACACTAGTGGAACTTATAAATTTTTTGACTGGGGACCGATAGGATGAAAGAAATGTATAAGCTCATTGTATATCATTCTATATTAGATTATAGGAGAAATGGAAATAGGCAGTGAAAACTCCCCTGAAATGCCTTGGCAAAATCTTGGTTGGAAGTGGAGCTGGCATGACATGGATTCAGGCTGGAGTCTATAGTGCAACAACCATCTAGAATTCTGTTCTCAATGGAAGTCACTACAATCGCTGTCAGCAAGGCATTTAGCTGCTTGCTGAATCATTCCAAAGAATACTCTACAACGAATTCTTTGAAGAGAGAGACTTTAAGTCATATGTGGTGGAACTTAGTATTCTCAGCAAACTCAAGTCAGCTGATGCACAAAAAAATACCAAGGAAAGTCAGAATTACATGGGGAACGTTAAATGTTCATCTCATAAATTCCTCAAAGATATTGACAGCTCCATTGAAACAAGGTCAGCTTGAAATGAAAACTTCTAGTTTTCAGCTCAGTTTCTGGAAATTGTCATAAGGGAATTTCAGTTGGATCTTGTTCAACTGGCTGCATACATGGTCACTGCCTTTGATTCAACTAACTGCTTCCGCTGGTGCTCAGTCTACCTTGAACCCATACGACGTCTACATCAAACTGCACCATCAGACTGCAGGCACTTCTCAAACGGAAATTTTTCCATCAACTACAACCCTGGTTATTTTATTGCAATTGGAGGCGATCTGAAACTAGAGCAGAGTATCAACTTTCCTTTGAAGTGCAGCAATGGAGTTATTGGACACGCCAAATCGAAACAGTATGGGGCTCAGTAAGACTTATCATATCATGAAATGATGGCCGTAAATAACCTAAAACGTCAATATACCATCACCACGAAGCTTCGCTGTCAACTACAGACTGCAAGGAGGCTCGTGTCCAGGCAATGGTGCAGTTTATAGAGGAGAGAGGGTCTCCCTTGTTTCGGGGTGCATGCAAAACCATGCAGAGTTTTGTGACAAAAGAGCTCATGTCAACATACATCAGAATTGACTTCTTAAATGCTGTTTTCAAAGGAAAAGTAAAGTACATATTTGTCCGAAAAGATAGATTCCTCGCCGAAACTCAAAAAAAAAAAAAAAAAAAAAAAAAACAGCATACGTCAAATAAATTTGAAAGCAATGAATACAGTCAAAAGTAAAGCTCAGTTATGACAGTAGTCAAGAACATCTACTGTATATTGTTGGTACAACACTGGAACTCAGTCGTGATTCAGGTGTCACCAAGGAGGACCTTTCGAAGTATAACGTTGCATCCTCTCCTCTGTTATATATTGAAGACAGGATGATAATAAATGCCAATCAAAAGTCACTTCACTCAAGAAATGGAGATGTACCTCTAGCCTGGGGACTGCAACTATGATCATCAAAAAAAGGTTGCCTTTGTCGTAGATGTATGTAATGGCAAATATTCACAAGGTTTGAAATTGGAAAGTCCGCATTTGATGATCTTTCCTCTGGGTTCCTCTCCCTTACTTTTAAGTACCGTGAATTTAGCCGATGTGACTCTGTTTGACATGAAATCCAGTGCTCCTTCAGTTGAAGGCAGCCAAAAAAAAAAAAAAATAGAGGCGTAAAGACGAAGTTTCTATTGAGTACTGTTCCACTGATAGATAATTACATGGGAACCTTCTGGCCTTCAAACACAAACAAGCTTGTTGTTTAGCACCTGATCTACTGCCATCTTCAAGTGAATGGTAATACTGGACAATATCCGGCAGTTCTCAGCCAAGTTTCATCAGCAGATGAAGAGTGACTATACATCAAGGTTCACCAAGAAACAAAACGCATGATGTTCCCTCAGCAGTCCTCAGTGTGTGAAGAGGCTGACCTTCGCATACCCATACATATACTGGATTTACTCAAGGCCGGAAACAAGGTATCAGTAGTGATATCGAATGATACTGAGGTAACTGTTGCCCTGCCCTACAACATGCCTGTGTTTATCCAAAATGGCATTGAGGTAGTCTGGTTGCGCACTGGAGTGAAGAATATGACTCAATACCTTTCTTTCCACACCTTGTTCCAGTGCCGGGGGACTCAGTCTAACTGGATGTGATATCACCAAGAAGGCTGCTTTGAAAACCCAATCACAGATACCTTGAAGCTCTTTGGAAAGTCCCCGAATCTCTCAGAACAAATGTTGAAGAGTGAAGGGTTATAGCTAATCAAAGTCCTTAAGCCACAGAATGATGTAGAAAACATTTCTGAGTATCGATCTGAGGTGTTTTATCACACAAAAGCAAATTCCCTCCAGAACCTTCCTCCTACCAGCCAAGGAATTTCTCTATATATAAAGTACGGTTTGTACAAAGTGTACACTATGAAGCATTGTTTGGAGATTTACTTGGACAAAGAAAATGTGGTGATATTGAAGTCAGATGACTATGGTTATGAATATGAACAGGAAGATCTGATACCATCAACTTCGTGGAAAGTATTAGAACACAAGTGGTTAGTCTGCTGTACTTGTATGAAATGCCCAGGAAAACATGTACATACAGAATGGCTAGTGACAAATGTGGAGGCAATCTGAAATAGTTTGCAAAAATCCCCTTGTTTAATTGTTTATTGCATGTACAGTTATATGGAGGCACAGGTATTAGTTGCCGATATTCCTAAGTTTACATGTTTCACGTCAGAAAAAATTCTTTCAATGCCCTGAATTCAATGTACCAAATTGTTCGAATGTACTAAATATCGATGATGTGTATCATGCCTACTGCCTTAAGTATTAGAATATGACAAATGATCTCTCTATTTCTGGTCCCCATGCTATGCAAATACATGTCACAGCATCTCCGACTTCTCTCAAGTTCGATACTTTATATTTGAATATGACTATTTTACATCAATTCAAGGATTTTCTGAAAAAGTAAACTTTCAAACATGACATAAATGATTCCATTGGCTTTTTTGTCATTAAAACCCCACATTTACAAGAAAATTTCCATGATAGGACAATTTTTTCTAGAGTTGTGTGTACTCATATTAGACAGCGTAATATCGCTGTTCTGGGGTAGGGGTAACCTTTCTTCACTATTTCCCTTCCCAACCATCAAATTAACCACAAGTTCAAACATAAAGACGTTATTAGAGAGAAAACTAAATAACGAAGTGTTTTTAACTAGTTTAATGGATCTTTATAAATTATTAAGCGAATAGAATGCCACAGAAAACGAGCCAAGTATCAATCTGAAAGGCAAATTTTCAGAAAATTCAGTAAACTTTTGCTTTGTGTCTGTTCAAATGATGGATTAGGTTGATGAATGTTGCTGAAATGTCGATTTCCATCCATGACTTTTCATAATGTATGCAGTATTTGCTTTTGCTGTAGTTTCTAGCTGATTCATTTTAACAAACATGAACATGGCCAATTTTGCAAATTTGATCTTAGCAAAAATGACGTGTCGAGTTAAAACTGTACCACTTTCTGAAATGCAACCCAAGTTTTTTCTTTAGCATTTCACCATGAAGAATAAGAAAATATAGTTTTCCTGAAATAGAGTTATGTAACCTTTTCATTGCCCAGAGCTCAGACTAATTGCTTTAAAACTTCTTGGTTAACCGTTTCAACATTGACGCCCAATCTACATACCACAAGCCTTATTGATGTTCTGAACCAAAACGGTTCTTTTCAATCAGAATCAATTAGCTTATGAACTGGAATATTAAATACAGTAACAATATGACTTTACTATCTTCACAGATTTCATTGTAAACTTTATTTTCATACTGTGGAAAATTTGATCCACTCTATTTTTCATATGTTTTCCGTAGTCCAGACATCCTACATAGTCTGATCAGCCAATCAGCTAATGTGTCACTATCACACCACAGGAGTTTATTTCCAATCCCCTCAGTTGGCAGTCCATTTCTATTCCTTAACCTCTTTACTAAACCTTTTTATGTGAACAGTTACCTCTAAAAACTTTTTTTTTAAATTATCACTATCCTTTCCCTTCCACTTTTGCATTATTTAAATCTACCCAAAACCTATCATCATATTCAATTCATTGACCCGGGATTACATTATCTTCAGCCAGCATTTTTAAATGAAGCTGAATTCCTGAAATCTATTTGTTTATTTACCTTTACCATTGCATTTACTTCCTCGTAAAAAAAGATTACTCTCCCTGAAATCCATCCTTACTAACTCTAACCATTTTCTTTATTGCATGCCTTCTTTTCCCTCTCGTTTTCTTTACCAGTCAAAATATTCTCTTTTATTTCAGTATATGAGCTATTATTATTATTTTTTTTTTTTTTTTTTTTTTGCCAATGAAATCTCAAACACAACTTTGCATCTTCCATGAAAGATATCTTATTTACATGTTACCAATTTTATTCCTTTTTTCATACCAATGAAACTAAGTCAATCCTTCCTATCTCTGTGACCCTTATATGAAATCGTTCACACTAATCATACGCTCTTTGTGTTTTTATTATGAATCTTTTTTCCTTAACTTACTCCTAATATGTTTTCCTTACTTTTTTCAGGGTATGTAAGATAAATAAGCTTGATAGGAGGGATTGATTTATTTTAAATCAATCCTTCTTATCATGCTTACTTATCTTACATACCCTGAAACCCCCCCCCCCCAGTATTTTCAGCATTAATTGCAGCCTATCTTGGCTATATTTTCAACCACATATTAATTAGTTATACCTCAAGCTCTTCCTCTTTTTGCTAATACATTCCTCAAATTGCTCTCACTTTCCCTCTGTATCAATCCAACAAACTTTTTCTCAAAACTCTCTTAACACGATTTCTATCCCCATCCACTACAACAACTAAATACCTTACTGCAATTACAAATCTCTCTCTCTCTCTCTCTCTCTCTCTCTCTCTCTCTCTCTCTCTCTCCTCTCTCTCTCTCTCTCTATCCTATACATTCAAATGATCTACTCAGTGCTGCAACCACGTATGTATATATATATATATATATATATATATATATATATATATATATATATATATATATATATATATATATATATATATATATATATATATATATCCCAGAATGCATGAAATATCACAGGAGGTTGGACTTAAGAATGACTGGAATGATGTGAACGGAATATGCAATGGATGGTGAAGTCTCATCGGAAGCAGAAAGGATTAATGAGGTAGAATCGTACAAATACTTTGGAACTATGATCTATGACACAGGGCCTTTTAGAGTTATAGTTAATTAAAAAATATAAAAAAAAAAACAAATTATATAGTGGCTAGGTAAAATAAATTAGGAAATAAAATCGCCTGAAATTACCAAAACAAAAAACCAGGCTATACTCATATATCAGTTTACTGAGATCTGTGTTACAGCATGGATATGAGTCATGGTATGACAATGTAACAATATCAAACAGCCCTCAGAAGAATATTGGAAGTTAAATGGCGGCCAGAATTAGAAATGAAACTATAAGAGAGATTACTCAAGTGCAACTTATGGATGAGATAATGGTAAGGGACAGATGGAGATGGTTTGTGCATGCTCTTCCTATTCCCCAAGAGAAATTAGTTAACCAGACTTTTAAATGGGCTCAACAAGGCGCTAGTTGAAAGACCAAGGCATATATGGCTGAGGACTATGAAGCGTGTAGTAGGAGGGGATGAATGGAGAAGTATTGATTAAAAAACTTAATTCTCTTCTTTTTGTTTTGTTTAAGTTTTTATAATTTATATACCAAATATTTATTTTGATGTCATTACTGCTCTTAAAATTTTTTATTTTAGTTGTTATTACCTCTCTTGTTTCCTTGTTTCCTTTTCTCACTGGGCTATTTTCCATGTTGGAGCCCCTGGGCTTATAGCACCCTGGTGTTTCAGCTAGGGTTGTAGCTTAACAAGTAATAATAATAATAATGATAATATTAGTAATAATAATAATAAAAATAAAAGTAATAATAATAATATACATATATATACATAAATATGTATGTATATATATATATATATATATATATATATATATATATATATATATATATATATATATATATATATATATATATATATATATATATATATATATATATATATATTTTTGGGCTCAAGCCATGTCGTCCTGATGGAAGTTCCTATAGGGTAGCTTCCTAGGGTATATTACAACTACGGCGATATTCCCAGAGAATTTACCTTAAGGTACCAGAATTCTAACTCCTGGAGCGAGTATCCCTCGTGAAAGGGATATCGCGACATATCAGAGGACGTATTCTAGTCATGCCACATGGCAATATACATCCTGGACAGAGATTTCGTCTCGGAGCAGGTGATTGGCGAGATACGAATTCGGGAAAGAAAAAGGGGAGCCGCTCCCAAGGCTTCCCTATCCTCCGATTCGTATGCGTGCCTGGCGCCAATCCTGGCGCCATCTGTATTCCTTTTTGCGTAGCTTAACAACTCGGTGTTTTTTTTTCCTGTTTTTCTCGCAAATCTTGGATTTATTCTACTTTTCATGGCTTCTCCGTCTTCGTCGGCCTCTAATAAGTTGAGTATAATGTCTTTTATGTATAAATGTAGGCTCTTGGTAAAATTTTGAGTGATTAATAGGATTAATCTTTGATACAAGAGCCGTAGCCTACCAGAGGCGTCCTGGACGCTGTCGCTCGCTAGGTATAAATTAGTTAGTCAGAGCGACATTCCTGGTTGTTTTGCTTTAATAAATTTTAGCTAGTTAGCATTACATAGGATTTCCTTTCGTGCTTAGTATTATTTAGCGAAGTATTTGCCATTCTGGCCTATGCTAGGCCATGTAGCCTAGTCGTTTGGTCCTAGTACTTAATGCATGATTATGGTTTTTCCGAGTGTAATTAAAATTTTATTGAAGCTTTAGGCTATATTTTATACATTTTAGACTGTGTGGAATATTTCCAAGATAGTATACGAGTGAGTTTCGGTGATTTAGGTAATCGATTCTCTTGGTGCCTAGGCTAGTTGCTTATGGAGCCTTAGTATACTTTATCATACTCCCCGGTTGCTTTCTTTTCTTCGGAGAAGGTATGCAATCCCTTTCCCTCTGTTTAAGCCTTGGGCTTATCCCTAAGTGGGTTTTTCCGAATTTATTTTCGATAAAACTATACTGGGGTGTTACTGTACCTTCCTGTTCCTGTAGTATGGTTCAAGAGGGACAGAACAACAGAGTTTTTTAGTCTGAGTCTGTGTTGTCTGGCTTGGGGCTGAGTCTCCCTCGCTGACCTGACACAGAAAAAGGGAGCTTAGCTCCCTTAGGTCACTACCGAAGGTTTCTGTGGATATGATTCCTTCTTTTGGGATCTACCAGACTAGTCCTTGTTGCTGTTCTCGGGGGAGGATAAGTTCTCTCCCTGGGAGTAGCAACGCCTTCCTTGCTTTGGTGCTCTGGGAGCTGGCAAGTATTGCTGGCCTTCCCCCTTAGATCTCCCTTAGGCTAAGATAAGTTTCTTGGCTGCGGGTGATCTGTCACTAAAGCAAGGTTGACAGGACCCTCTTGTCCCTTCCCCCTCTTTCTCCGTAATGGCCGAGCCATTACTGTACTGTACGTCGTTCTACATCTGGACCTAGTATAGGTTAGGATGTGGAATTGACTCAGCCCCTTGCCGGCCGGCAGAGCTGCTGGCCGGCAAGGGTCTTATGTTTTCGAGTGCGGCCCAGACCTCTCTTGGTCCCTCATCCATGCCTGCCTGTAGAGCCAGACGGCATTGGTCAGGAAGCCTGAATTAGTTTCTCCCCTTCATCATATTCACTCTTTCGGTTGCCGGGCTTGTAGGTTGTGTACACTCTTATCCCGGCATCCATTCTATTTTTCTTCTAGTGCTGTACCTGGCTCGGCTGCCGGCCTATGAGTCCGGCAGCCGGGCAGGTGTAGTCCTCTGGTTCTTTTGCTGCCGGCTGGCATCGGTCTTGTACCTTTGCCTGCCGGCTTATGTCAGCCCTTGTCTGCCGGTCACCAAGAGTGTGGCCGGCAGCTGGGTACTACCTTGTGTAGTTGCTGGCCGGCAGCCATTGCCGGCCAACATTGGCTGTTACCGGCCGGCAGTTGCTACCGACCGGCACATGCATTTGAACCAGAGTGCTGCCGCCTTATAGCTGTTAAGTAGTATACTTTAAAGCTAGTTGTGGTGTGTGCCGGCCGGTAAAGGCAGGCCGGCACACATCCCCCTATACTGTACTAGTATTCTTCAGTATAACATATACAGTAAGAAGAAAACTATGGTAAGGGTTTCGGTACAGCACTGTGTCTTCTAACACTATTGTGTTTTCTTGCACATCCCTTTGCTGTTGCCCTACAGATAGGAAGCTGAGTTCTTTCCTGTCTATTATCCAGGATTTTAAAATCATTGCTTAGGTGTGAGCTCCACCTGTTTCCTCTGGAAACCTTGCATTGGTTACTCTAGAAGAGATAAACCATTTTGATTTTGATTTTATTATCTGGAAGGCTGCAACAATGGGTTGTGAGGGAAACACAAGTGTGTGTCTTTCCTTTATGAATTGTTATGCTATACTATGCATATCCAGTGATACATAGTTCACTTGATACTCATGGAAATTTCTTCTCTTTACAGGAGGACCCTCCGAAGTGCGGAAATGTTTTCTGCAACGTCCGCAGCAAGAACTTCTGCGGACATGAGTGTTGTAGGAGACACGCAGCATGCGCTGTCTCCAAGGATGATCTCCAGTATTGGGACCCTCAGGTATGTACTGTATGCACTAACCTGATTACTGAGGCTTTTGATTCCCCTAGAACGGCGGAATCAAGGGATATAGCAAGGGAGAAGCTTCGTACCTGGGTAAGGGGTTTCAAAAAGAACACTTCTGGCCCTTATCTTCCAAGTGAGAAGATGAGGGCGTATCTTTTTCCCAAGGCATCAGCTGATGCAGTGATTCCCCAGCCTCAAGAGGAGATCCCTCAAGATCAAGTCCAGGTGGACGTGGAAGTCGCAGTCGCGATGCAAGACATCCAGATAGATGACAGGATGTCTGACCTGGGCTCTCGTGACATGGTTGGTTTCGACCTGGCCTTTCATTAGAAGGGGCTAGCGTTCGATCCCAGGTATGAGGTAGAAATTTATTTCTATTTGAACACGATGTTGTGTTGATATTAATCCATATTGACTCATTAGGGGTAATTTGAATGAATTACTACCAATTGTGTCACGTGGTGGCCCGGGGAATTGGGTAAAACTCGCTGGTAAGAGACTGATGTCTTGCCAGGTAAATCCTCGGACAGCTGGTAGCGGTCAGGTTCCAATTCTTTTTATGGGCTCTCGTGACATGGTTGGTTTCGACCTGGCCTTTCATTAGAAGGGGCTAGCGTTCGATCCCAGGTATGAGGTAGAAATTTATTTCTATTTGAACACGATGTTGTGTTGATATTAATCCATATTGACTCATTAGGGGTAATTTGAATGAATTACTACCAATTGTGTCACGTGGTGGCCCGGGGAATTGGGTAAAACTCGCTGGTAAGAGACTGATGTCTCGCCAGGTAAATCCTCGGACAGCTGGTAGCGGTCAGGTTCCAATTCTTTTTATGGGCTCTCGTGACATGGTTGGTTTCGACCTGGCCTTTCATTAGAAGGGGCTAGCGTTCGATCCCAGGTATGATGTAGAAATTTATTTCTATTTGAACACGATGTTGTGTTGATATTAATCCATATATATATATATATATATATATATATATATATATATATATATATATATATATATATATATATATATATATATATATATATATATATATATGCGTAAAAATCACAGGAAAACGTGATGCTCAGATGCAAAAGAACCACAGGGAAAATGAAAATATGAAATATACGATTAAGTCCTGACTAGTTTCGTGATACTTCTTCAGAACACTGATTTATTGAGAGAGGTTTCTTTATATTTTATAGGGAAAGTAAACGTACGAACATACATATAGAGAATTAGAGAACAATGACACTCCCTTACCAGCTACTTGGGCTGAGGTCAGGTGTTAACTGAGCGGAGATCCAACCTCATGAGACACCTGCCAAAAAAGGGTAATTTCTGGTGGCGGGTAAATTCTTGTTTATGTATGTGTGTATGTGTATATATATGTGTGTATATGTATGTATATTTATGTATGTGTATATATATATATATATATATATATATATATATATATATATATATATATATATATATATATATATATATATATATATATATGTATATATATGTATTTGTATACATGTTAATAATGTATAAAAAAAAATTTATATGTAAGTCTATGTATGTGTCTGTATATTTATACCAGTATGTGTACACGTTGTGGAGGATTTATTTTTGTTTTATTTTTTTTTTTTGCCAAATCCTGAGAGAGAGAGAGAGAGAGAGAGAGAGAGAGAGAGAGAGAGAGAGAGAGAGAGAGAGAGAGAGAGAGAGGTAGTTAGCATATCGATTGTTTGTTGTGAGAAAGATTGTTTGTTTGTTCATGTTTTTAGTTAGGTTACGACAGTGGTGAATGTCTTGGGTGTATGCTTATTTTGATTTGAATGCAGCTTAAGGCAGTTGCGTGTGTGAATGCTGGATTATTATTTTTCGACCAGCGTGGAAGTGATTATTTATATTTAGAGCAAGTACAATTTTGTTTATATTTGTTTGTCGTGATTATGAATGATAGGAACAATTTATTATTTATCTTTGATTATAGTGCGATAGTGTAGTTAGTTAGGAGTGTTCGTAAGTGTTTTTCTTTTTTATTTCTGTAGGCCGTGATTCCTCCTTGGATAAACTTACTCCTTTGGAGAGAGTTCCCGTGAATGTTAAATTGTATGTTGATGACCTGGCTTGTTTAAGGAACTTGATACGACTGCTCGGATTTAGATAAACGTTGATGTCCCGGACTGAATGAACCTTCGTTTGATGATGATGATGATGATGATGATACTGTGCACAAACCAGACCAATTAATACAATTGTGTATATTTGTCAGTGCTCCGGTTGCTGTAGTGTTGTGTTTGTTTGGCTATCAAAGACAGTTGGCCATTGTGTGTACGAAACTGTCCACTCAGAATCATATATATATATATATATATATATATATATATATATATATATATATATATATATATATATATATATATATATATATATATATATATATATATATATATATATATATATATATATATATATATATATATATATATATATATATATATATTATTAATTATTGGTTGCGAACTATTTTAGTTTTAAGTTTGTTAGGGTTTTTTTTGGAATGGTGTTAGTTTATTGTATGTTTAATCGCCAAATTTATGATTTATTTTAGTTTTAAGAATATAGTGTTGCGGTTATGGTTTGTTTTTGTTTCCCTTCAGTCTAAGAGTCCAGTTTATGATAACGTAAGGAGAATGTATGTGTTGAGGAGACAATTGTCAGTAAGATTCAAGGGTGTGGGGGTTGTTATTGCAACATCCCGCCACATTATTTTGGCGCCCGAACAGGGACTGCCGAGGTGGGATAGGAAGCTGGACTCTTTGACAAAGGACAAAAATAGGATAAGAAATTAGATTAAGGTTGATGAAAATGGAAGAACAATTAAAGATATTGAGGGAGGAATTGCGGTTTGTTAAAGAACGGGAGCAGAGATTGATAGTTGAAAAAGAGAGGTTACTACTAGAGAATGAGAGGTTTAAATGTGAGAATGAGGAGATGCGAAAGGAACTGAAAGCACTAAAGGGAACTGCAGAGAGAGTGGAAGAAGGTGTTAAAATAAGGATGCGTGAGAATGAGGAACGGATGGAAGCTATGATGGGGCAGGTAATGGGAATGATGAAAACTTTCATGGGTGAAGGCGCAGTCGGAGGAGTGGCCTCTGCTACGGGTAAAGGGTTGCTGGTGGAAGAGAAGGTTAAGGTAAGGGATAATGAGAAAGGAAGTGATAGTGATAGTAATAGTGAGATTGGAGATAAGGGAATTAAGCAAAGTAAGGATGAACAGAAATGTGATAGGAAGAATGAGAAGAAAGGTAAAAGTAATATGAAGAGGGAAATGAAGAAAGGTCAGGATGAGAGTGAAAATGATCATGAATGGGTGAAAGTGGTAAGTAAGAAAATGGGTAAGAAGGGAATGGTGAAGGATACGAAATGAAGTGTTTAAGTGGATTCAATATATTCAAATGAGAAAGTAGGTAACAAGGGAGTAGGCAGTGATGATAGCAGTGAGAATGAACTCGATGTGTGTGAAAGGTTCAATGAGCATAGCAGTAGGGATATATATGATTTTTTTATGGAGTATGAGAAGTTTTGTCAGGATAAGTATGGTGATAGTAAGAGAGTTTGGGCTAGGGAGTTAGGAGAATATTTGACTGGGTATTTGTTGACAATGTGTGAAGTGATAATGAGTGTAGGTGACATTGATTATGAAAGTGTGAAAAAGAGAATAATTGAGAAGTTAAAAAGTATAAAAGGGAGTGTTAGGTATAAGCGTAACAATGATTTTGATGAGGCAAGGATGAATGCAGGAGAAGCTATAGCAATGTATGTATGTAGGTTGGAAACGTTAGCTAGGAAGAAGTATGGGGATGATGGCATAAATGAGAATAAGGAGTTAATGAGGAAGTTTTTGGCGACTATACCTGAGAATGTGTGTGAATATTAATTTGAAACGGAAGGAGAAAATGAGATGGACACAAGAGAGATTGACATGGGATGATATACTAAAGATAGTTGAGAATTTTGAGTTAGATAGGTGCATGAAAGAAAGTAAATTTGTGAGTGTAAGAACTGGAATGGAGGAAAGTGTGCCAGAATTTGTTAGTTTTCGAGATGCTGTTATGAGAGGACCGATGAGGGTAGCTGATAGTGTAGTAGATAGAAGTGCTAGGGCGAGTAATGTGGGAATACCTGTAAGGACAAATGAAGGGTTTAGGCAAGAGAATCAGGTTTGGAGGGATAGGAGTGCTAGTGCGCAGTGAGGTAGGTCAGGTAGTTCTGTCCGTGAGGAGAAGTGTTATAGGTGTGGGAAAGTAGGGCATAGATAGAATCAGTGTAGATGGGCGTTAGGAGCATGTTTCGGGTGTGGAGAGACAGGGCATCGAATTAGTGAGTGTAAGAAAGAGAAAGGGGTTAAATGTTATCGGTGTGGTATGACTGGGCAAATAGCGAGTAGATGTCAGAGTAATCGTACAAATGTGATTTGCGGCAATTGTGGTAAGGATGGTCATTATGCTAGAATGTGCAAGGAGCCGCGGGTAAGTGTACTGAATGTGGTGCAGATGGGCATGTACCTAGAGTATGTAGGAAGAAGGGGGTAAGTCAGCCAGGATGTTCGGAAAACTAGAGTGTAAGAGGGTTCAGCCGGGTGAGTCCTCGAGTGTGTGCGGAGTGAATGTGATGCATGTTCATGAGGGTTTACTGCATGAAGACGTGATGGGTGAAAGAGCTTATGACTGCATGAGTGTAAAAGTAAATTTTAATGGTATAGAGCTAGTTGGTCTGACTGATACTGATTGTAGTGTCAATTTAATGTTTAGGAATGCGTACGATAAGGTAAGGGATGTTTGTGAATTTAGGGGGTGTAAAGATGAAGTGAAATTTATCGGTAATTTAAGTATGTCTGTGCAAGGAAAGTTACGTGAAAATGTTATGATTGGGGGCTGATGATGGAAGATAATGATTTTTATGTGGTTGAGGGAGTAAATGACAAATATGATGTGTTGTTAGGTTATAACTTCTTGAAAAAATGTGGTATGATTGTATATCCTGGTGTAAATATGATAGAGATGAAAGTTAATGGTAAATTTTGTGGGGAATTTTATTTGAATGAAGATGATAGTGTATGTACGAAGGTATGGAAAGGTGTGCCGTTAATAGCAAAAGAAGGTGTTAAATTGTCAATGGATGTGAGTGAGGTTATCAGTGTAAAAGATGCATGGGCGAATAGTCTGGGAATTGCCAATAGTGACAATTGTGAATATGTAGTGGAAGGTTCGGAAGCAAGTAATTTAGTGAAAACAAGTGTGCATGTGTATGATTGTATTTTGAATTTGCAGGAGCCGAAGGTGTATGTGAGCTTGTTGTTGACTGTAAGGAGGAAGAGAATACGGGGTATACGTGAGGGTGATTGCATGGGATGTATGTATATGTTGGTCAATGTAGAGGATGAAAGGTATGTTAAATTGAGACATGTTATGACGTGTAAGATAAAGCAGGATGATGATTGGGACGGTGAAAGTTTGAAAGAAAGAATTAATGTAGATGAGAATATAAGTGAGGGAGAAAGGGAACAATTGTATAAGATGTTATGGGATAGACGGAGAGTTTTGAGTCGTGGTGACAAGGATTGTGGGGGATCAAAGCTGCCTGAATTTAAGATAGTTCTTAGTAATGATACCCTCATATATCAGCGTCCCCGACATTTTTCACCGCCTATGACCTGAGAAATAGAAGAGCAGTGCCAAGAGTTAGAGCAAATGGGTGTAATAGAAAGGAGTGAGAGTGCCTGGAATAGCCTTATTGTACCTGTAAGAAAGCCTTATGGAAGTTTACATATGTGTATTGAATATAGGAAGGTGAATAAAGTAGCTGTTAAAGAACGTTTCCCGATGAATGTAGTGTCTGACTGTGTGTATAAGATGCATGGTATGAAAGTTTTTATAAAGTTAGATTTAGTTAGGGGCTATTACCAGATGCCTCTGGCAGAGGGGAGCAGGCCCATTACGGCATTTTCAAGTAGTAATTGTCATTATCAATTTAGAAGATTAAGTTTTGGCCTTGCTAATGCGCCTGCTGCCTTCCAGAGGGCGATGAATGTAGTTTTAGCTGGGTTTGATCGACAGAAGGTGACTGTTTTTATAGATGATATTTTGATTGCTAGTGAGACTGTTGAGGAACACATGCAGTTGCTTAAAGCAGTATTAGAACGTTTGATAGAAGTTGGTGTGAAAGTTAAGCTTGAAAAGTGTACATGGTTGGCCGGGAGGTGGAATTTCTTGGGCATGTGGTGAGTGAATTGGGTATAAGGAAGAGTGATAAGTTTGTGAGTAAGGTGAGAGAATTTCCACGTCCTCGTACGGTGCGTGAGTTGAGAGGTTTTCTTGGGTTGATTGAATTTGGTCAGAAGTTTGTCAGAGATTGTTCGAGAATAGGGATGCCTTTGAATGAGTGGACAGGTAAGAGAAATAGTACGAGACTGAAATGGGATGAGCGTATGATTGAAGCATTTGAAAAGTTAAAAGAAGAGGCTTGTGACGGGCCGAGAGAGGAGTTGTGAAATCAAAGGCAGATTAGAAACGACTGAGTTATATTGTTGTGGAACACTATCCTTATATACAAAACCTTAAGGCAACAGGACATGACAAGTTCACAAGACAGACAAAATCACAGAGGAAAAACCAGACTTGAATTTTCATGTTCGTTTTAGTGCGAGGGAAGAGCGAAGATACAACCATAATATATACAAAAGGAATTATGTACAATTGTGTGAAACACAGTTGGTACATGGCTCCCCCCCTAAAAATGACATACTGTACATGTTAAATAGGGCGCCCTGATCTAGAGAGGCGAACTGTAGGCGGGTCATCTGGCAGAAGATAAGCAGGTTTTAGACGATCAATGGAGACCCAGTCTTCTTTGCCCCGAATGTTTAGGAGGAATGCTTTCGGACTGCGTCGGATCACAAGGTAAGGTCCCGTGTAAGGGGGCGTTAACGGTGGCTTGCTGGTGTCGTTGCGCAGGAAGACGTGCGTTGCAGAGTGCAAGTCCGTTGGTATGTGATGCTTCGCTGGGGGCTTGTAAGTCTGGCGGCACGGACTAAATTTTCCCACGACGTGACGTATGCGCTGGAGATCGTCGGAGGAGGTTGTAGAAGGAAAAAACTCGGCAGGGACGACCAACGGGTCGCCATACACCATTTCGGCTGCCGAGACGTAGAGGGCGTCTTTAGGAGTGGTCCTTAGTCCAAGGAGGACCCAGGGAAGCTGAGTAAACCAGTTGCAATCCTTGCAGCGGGACATCAAAGCTGCTTTGAGGGTGCGATGAAAAAGTTCAACCATTCCACTGGCAGCGGGGTTGTAGGCCGTTGTGTGATGTAGGGTGATGCCCAGGAGATTCGCTAATGACGTCCATAATTGAGAGGTGAAAGTGGTTCCCCTGTCAGAAGTAATATGCTCAGGGATACCGAATCTTAAAATCCATCCAGAGAGTAAGGCAGATGTACATGAGGCGGACGTTGCAGTTTCCATGGGAATGGCTTCAGGCCAACGAGTGGAGCGGTCGATGACGGTAAACAGGTAACGATGTCCTTGTGATGTGGGTAGGGGGCCTACAACGTCGACGTGAATGTGTGCGAAACGATGCTGAGGTTGAGGAAAGGTGCCCACTCCTGAATCCGTGTGTTGATGTACTTTGGAAGTTTGGCAAGAAGTACAGGCACGGACCCAATCCTTAGCATCCTTAGAAATGCCGTGCCAAATGAACTTTGCCTTCAGCAGCTGTGCAGTAGAACGGCACGAGGGATGTGAAAGGCCGTGGATGAAATCAAACACCTGTCGGCGCATGGGAGCAGGAATCCAAGGTCGCGGTCTACCAGTACTGACGTCACAGAGGAGGGTGGTGTTGGAGTTTTCGAGGGGAAAATCCTCCCAACGGAGGGACGTGCAGGATGTCCTACAAGCTTGATACTCTGGATCCTGTCGTTGGGCTTCAGCCAGGGCGTTGTAATCCAATCCAAGTTGAACGGCAGCCAACGTGTTTCTTGACAGGGCATCGGCAACGGGATTCATTTTCCCAGGGACGTATTGGAGGGTGCAATTGTATTCAACCACGGCGGAGAGATGTCGGCGTTGACGGGCGGACCAGGCGTCAGACTGTCGAGTGAAGGCGTGCACCAAAGGCATGTGGTCTGTGCGAATGACGAAGGGCGTACCTTCTAAGAAATGGCGAAAGTGACGGACAGCCAGGTGCACCGCCAGCAATTCTCGATCGAAGGTAGAATAACCCGATTCTGCCTTGGACAGTTTTCTGCTGAAGAAGGCCAATGGGCGGGGCGAGCCTTTGACCACCTGCTCGAGTACTGCACCAATAGCGACGTCGCTGGCATCGGTGGAGAGAAGGAGAGGGGCATGTGGGATAGGAAAAGTGAGAGCCGCAGCAGTTGATAGGGCCTTCTTTGCATTGCAGAAGGCCGCTTCTTGAAGGGGTCCCCACTTCAGGTCCTTTGGCTTGCCCTTGAGGGAGGCGTAGAGAGGAGCAAGAGTGGCGGCAATGGCTGGCAGAAAGCGGTGATAATAGTTGATCATGCCCAAGAATTCCTGCAGAGCTTTGACGGTCGAGGGGGTGGGGAAATTCTGAACGGCTGCTACCTTCTCAGGGAGGGGATGGACTCCTTCAGGAGTGATACGGTGCCCTAAGAACGACACTTCGTTGACGCCAAAGGTACACTTGTCGTACCGGACTACAAGGCCGTTTTGTTGCAGGCGGTCGAGCACGATGCGCAGGTGACGGAGGTGTTCCTCTTTTGAGGAGGAGAACACAAGTATTTCGTCCACATAACATACACAGAAAGGGAGGTCCCCTAAGATGCCATCCATGAGACGTTGAAACGTTGCCCCAGCATTACGAAGGCCAAAACAGGAGTAATTGAAGGTGTATGTACCAAACGGAGTGGTGATGGCGGTCTTGGGGATGTCTTCTGGGTTCATAGGCACCTGATAATACCCCTTCAGGAGGTCAAGCGTAGAGAAAACCTTTGCTTTGTGCAGGTAGGAGGTTACATCGGCAATGTTTGGGAGGGGGTAGTGATCCGGTTCTGTTTGCATGTTCAGGCGCCTGTAATCCCCGCACGGACGGAGGGAGCCGTCTTTCTTCAGAACGATGTGTAAGGGTGACGACCATGGGCTGGAGGCCTTTTGGCAAAGGCCCATTTTCTCCATTTCGGCGAACGTCTGTTTGGCGGCTGCCAATCGGTCCGGTGCCAGACGTCTGAATTTTGCGAAGACTGGGGGTCCTGTCGTCTTGATATGGTGATAAATACCGTGCTTAGCAGGAACCGTGGGCGTTTGGCGAAGTTCTGGATGGAAAACTTCCGGGTACGACGTGAGGAGGTGGGCGTAGGCATCCGTGGGTGCGCTGATGTGGAGAGCGAGGTTTGAGGGGGCGGGTTGAAGATGTGTCGACAAGTACGAGTCCGCGTTGATCAATCGTCGGTGGGCGACATCGACCAGAAGGTGGAAATGAGAGAGGAAATCCGGACCGAGGATTAGCATTGTGACGTCAGCAACGAGAAACTTCCAATTGAATTTACCGTTTCCGAACGATAATGTGAGGGTCTCGTAACCGTAGGTGGGTATTACAGATCCGTTGGCAGCTACTAAGCGGACGTCGGCAGATGTAGACAGACTACGTTGTGCCTTGAAGAGTTTCCTTGGCAAAAGAGAACGACAAGCACCCGTGTCTACCAAAAATCGCACGCCCGTTCCTGCATCCTGTAAAAAGAAAAGATTAGAAACATGGGAGGCCACCGCCACAAGCGATGGCCTACTTACACGTTTTTTGGCCACTGACAATCTTTGGCACATTTCTTCTCGGTTGCCCCGAATCTGAAGTGGTAGTAGCAAAACTGCGGTGGATGGGAGGTAGTAAGTGGCTGTAGAAGTCGTTCGTTGGGGCGCGAGCGATTGGTGGGTGGTGGGTGGCTTTGTCGCCGCTTCGGCACGTCACGGGGTAGGCGTGTATATCCTACGGCATTCATGTCAGCTTCGGTGTACGTTGAATAGGCATCCTCGTCGTCAGGGGTGGAGGCGTTGATGGAGGTCTTGAAGTGGCTGTCCATAAGGGCGTCGGCTTTGGTCATCAAGTCCTTTATGGGTAAACTATTGATATCGGGTACGGCAGCGCGCACAGGTTCAGGTAAACGGCGTATCGAAAGGGCACAGAGTAGGTTCACCTCACGAGGAGAGCCGTCTGCTGCAGGTTGAAGGCGAGCGATACTGGTCATTTCCCTGAGGGCAAGCGAAGCCCTTTGTTCCCCCAACGGTTGTTGCGAGAGCTGAAAAAGCTTTGCTATACGGGCGGCTGGCGACGGTGAGTACTGTTGCAGAAGGTATGATTTGAGGTCGTCATACGCTATTGGGGTGTTTCCTTGTTCACAAAGCCAGTCGGATATTTCTGGGAAGGTGTCCTCGGGTATCGCCGCGAGAACATAATCCGCTTTGGTGGTTGAGCGAGTCACGCCCCTGATACGAAACTGGACTTCTGCGCGCTGAAACCAAGCAAACGCCTCTCCGCTGGCAAACGATGAAAGTTTGAATGGAGAGGCCGTAGCGCCAACTGCCGTAGAGTCCGTCATAGTACCAACAATGGAGGGGCGAGGGGGTGGGGGTGGAAGGCGGTGGAAGCGAGTCGACTTCCGGGGTCACCAATGTGACGGGCCGAGAGAGGAGTTGTGAAATCAAAGGCAGATTGGAAACGACTGAGTTATATTGTTGTGGAACACTCTCCTTATATACAAAACCTCAAGGCAACAGGACATGACAAGTTCACAAGACAGACAAAATCACAGAGGAAAAACCAGACTTGAATTTTCATGTTCGTTTTAGTGCGAGGGAAGAGCGAAGATACAACCATAATATATACAAAACGAATTATGTACAATTGTGTGAAACACGGTTGGTACAGGCTGCAAGACACGTCACTTTGGCCTTTCCCGACTATAGTGAGCATGCGAGTATGCTAGAGTTATATATGGATGCTAGTGGGATTAGTATGGGTGGTTGCTTGGTTCAAATGCAAAGAATAAATGGAGATGAACAGTTGAGAGTGATAGCGTATGTAAGTAAAGCATTTAATAAGGCTGAGCGAAAATATTCCACGATTGAAAGGGAGTTGGCTGTGATACGGTTTTGCGTGAAAGCGTTGAAAGTATTTTTGTATGGTGTGAAATTTATTGTGCGTACTGACCATCAGCCCCTAGTGTACATGATTAGGAAAGAAACTGTGAATGCTAGGCTTGCGAGGACAATAGAGGATTTGAATGAATTTGATTTTAAGCTAGAATATGTACCTGGGAGTAAGAATGTGATAGCAGATGCGATGTCAAGAATGCATGGTAAGATAGAAGATAGTAGCGAGAATGACAGTAATTTTGAAAGGTTGCCAGAAGATTTAGTGGTGATACTAAGTTTTGAAGGGGAGGACATGGTGTATAAATGTATTTTGAGTGGGTTGAATAAGTTTAAATTGAAGGGTTTGAATAAGGATATACCTGCTAGTGTAGATGAGCTTAGAATGAGTGTTAGGAATGAAGTATCGAAAGAAATGGCATATAAGGAGGAGGATAGTGTGCTTGAGGGTGAATTGTTATCAAAAGTATTGTTGGTAGTAAGTATGTTGTATGGTGTCACTGTTTATTTGTATTTTGGGTGGAATCGTCCGATGCAATACCGGGCAAATAAGGAGACTGAAAGTGAGTATATATTGAGGTTACAATGTAATGAAAGATGTTGCAAGTTGTTGAGTGAGAAGGAGGATTGCCCGAGTGACTTGAATCTGAGTGATATGAGCATGGAAGATAGCGAAGATGAACATAGCTGTGACAAGAATGACCCTATTGATAGGAGAGTAAACATTTGTAAGCATGGTGTAAAAGGAAGAATGATGACGTATGTGGGTATAAATGGGAATGAATACTGTAGTATAATTGATACAGGTGCAAAAGTGTCATTAGTGAATATGTCTGTTATCAAGGAAATAGAGCGGTACAATTGGGAAGTGAAAAGGCAATGTACGAGCGTGAGAATTCATGGGATAGGTAAAGGAAGTTTGCTAGTTTGGGAAGAAGTGCGTTTGAAAGTGAAACTGGGAAGTATGGAGGTGGAACAAAATTTAATTGTAATGGGAGAGAATGAGATGCCTAGTTGTTTTTTTATTTGGATTGATTTTTTAAGATTGCATGATCTATCAGTTGATATTGGTAGTGGTTTGCTTCTGAAGAATGGATGTGAAGTAATTTTCATAGAAGATAATAGTGTATTTATGGCGAATTTTGTTGGCATGATTGAGATTACGAGGAGTGAGGATGATCTATTGACTAAAGAGGAAGTGGAAGAAATGCAAGATGAATGTGTGGAAATTAAAAGGTTATGTTAATGTATGTTGAATAGTATTGAGGTAGAAGAATGGCCGTCTGATTTAGAGGTGTATAAGAAAGTAAGTAAGAAACTTATTGTGTGTAAAAATATTGTTTATTTTCTACATAAAGGAATGGATGAAGATATATATGTTCCTGTGTTTCCGATGCATGCAGCTGTAAGTATGTGTATGGTAGTGCATGACAGATATGGCATATGTGTAAGAATAAATTGTGGGAATGCATGCGCAAGAGATTTTTTACACCTGGGTTGAGTCAGATAATTAAGGATGTAGCTAATACGTGTGAAGATTGCCAGAAAGGGAAGTATCAGAGTGCATGGTAATCCGCATGTTTTGAGATTACGTATGAAAGAACCATTTGAGATGTTTGTGATTGATTGTGTTTCGTTGCCTGTGACTGCGAGAAGACATGTGGGAATGATTGTTATGGTTGATCACATGAGTATATTTACATATGCAGTATCCATCAAGGATAAACGGAGTGAAACTGTTGCAAGAATGGTTGGTCAAGTGATGTTGCTGATGTGTGTGTGTAAGCCTGCGAGAATGTTAAGTGATAATGGCCCTGAGTTTGTTGGATGGGAGTTTGAGCAGATGTTAAGAGAATGGGGGTATTGAACATGTGTATTCGACTCCTTAAAAGGACTGTAAGAACATTAACTAAAATTTTGCGAATGATGAGTACATGCGATAATGATTTGGATTTGTATGTTGGTAGAGCGATGTAGGCTTACAATGCAATAGTGCATAAGAGTACGGGTATGTCTCCATGTAAGTTTGTGTTGAATTTTGAAAAGATAGTAAGACCGAAGTTGGGTGTGTCGATGGATGATAGAGATGTGTGGAGAAAAGCAAATGAGAGGTTTGAAAACTTCAGAGTTGGTGAGAGATTGTTGAAAGAAATCATTGAAAAGAGTAGAATGAATGTATATAAGTTGCTTGACAAGTTTGAAGACCCATATGAGGTGTTAGAAGTTGGTTCGAGTGGA
>NC_090741.1:95168020-95170520 GCF_036898095.1 Palaemon carinicauda | reverse complement strand
GTTAAATGTAAACGTTCTGTATTTTTTTTTATAAAATTAATTTTCTTTTAGTACCGATGTTCAACAAATGAAAATGTTTATGTACTTATTTATTCCATATTAAAAATGAATACTTGCACAATCTTTTGAAAGTATTTCATTATTGTATATTATAAAAATAATCACTTCACCTGAAATTTTGTTTAATTGTAACACATAAGGAAAATAACACTGATATTCATAAAACGAAAAATATGGAATAATAGAGCATTGTATTTGATCTTAGTTTTTAGTTATGACTTTGTTTTCCATGTTTTTTTTTCCAGGAATTCTCTACTACTTCAGTAATATCACAATTATCTTTTCTGTTATCAATATTGTCAGATTCAACATGTTGGGTCGTTTATTGATGAGTGTGGAATCTTGTTCTTCCCTGACTATTTCATGAATTGCACAACCTCCTATTTTTGAAATGGTGAATTCCGTTTCGTTTCGCAAGATTAAAGTACCTCATAAAATGAAACATAATCAATTAGATGCAGCTAAATTCCACCGAGGATGAGTAAGTCTAAAAGTTACATTCCCATCTCTCCCAAAATCTTATCTTTTATTTCATTTACGAGATCCACAATAGATAAACCTTTCTCACAAATTCAGCTCGATTTGTTTTGCTTAATAAACAAACTAAGATAAGTGTGCTAAACAGAACATTTTTATGGTAAGTTTTACTGAAACAATCTCCTTTTATCAAATATAAAAATGGCGTTATTCTTACTTGAACCCACTTCTTTTTTCAAGTTCTTATAGTACATGGGAGATATTTATTTTAATTGTTCATTACTTGTCTTGTAATTTATTTATTTCCTTATTTCCTTTCCTCACTGGGCTACTTTCCATGTATGAGCCCTTGGGCTTGCAGTATCCGGGTTTTCTAACTAGGGTTGTAGCTTGGCAAGTAATAATAATAATAATAATAATAATAATAATAATAATAATAATAATAATAATAATAATAATAATAATAATAATAATAATAGTTAAAAATTAATTTACTATTCCGGCGTGATAGCCATTTAATGTTACTTCTTGTTTAACATATTTATCAGCTGATTTGTGATAAATTACATTTTTTATATATATTTCAATAGTACATAACCATAATTTCCTTTTTTTGGGGGGGGGGTGGGGGTGGGGGTGGGGGTGGGGGTAATTCAGCTAAAATATTTCGCTTTTATTTGTTATATCCTGGGAATCTTTCTTTTGCATCAAAATAACTACTTTATCATGTTCTATATCGATATATTTACATATTAATAGATGATGATAATAGAGGTGATGATTATACTTATAATAGTTATTGTTAATACTGCCTTTGATACAATTTATATCATTTTTTTTTTTTATTATTATTTCTCATTACAAAGACATGCACAATAAGCTAAACCGTGGTGTGTGTGTGTGTGTGTGTGTGTGTGTGTGTGTGTGTATTTGTTTGTATGTGAGTGTGTAAAACACAAGAAAAAAATTGAGTCTAAAAAAGTATTATCACCAACCATTATATATTTCCTCGTAAAAATATTTTCATTCTGCGTGACGTATAAATCAATACAACACCAAAAATAAAAGCAGGGGAAAATATATTGCAACATGCATTCGTGATTTATACCATGAGGGAGAAGATAATCCCTGACATAAATCGTTAAAAAAGAATACAGAAAAGATTTTTTTTTTTAACCTACGTCATTGCTGCAATGTTTTTTTTTTTTTTTTTTTTCTGTTCACACAAATTAGACTTCATGTAAATCATTTATTAATAGAAAAAAAAAAGGTTTTCGAAATACTACGTCATTGCAACAAATGGTATTTTTTTTTTCTTTTTTCTTTTACGATAATTAGATTTATGCAAATTAATTATTAATAGAGAGAAAAAAAATTCTGAAAACTTACGTCATTAACACAAAGTATTTTTTGCCGTTCACACAATATAAAGTTTATCTAAATCTTTTAAGAATAAAAAAAAAATGTATGCCCTAGCTTATTACGTCAGACATTTTTATTTTTTACATTTTTGCTGTTTACACACACACACACACACACACACACACAAAAAGTTTATATAAATCATTTGACAATAAAAAAAAAAAAAGGTTTTTGAAAAGCTGCGTCAGTGCCACAAAGTCTTTTTTTCATGTTCACCCAAAATTATTATAAACCTTTGATTCCATTCTAGTAGAAATTCTGTTTTTCAAACGTTTCAATAAATGTTTGCTCATTGTGAATAACAGTAAGAAGAAGAAGAAGAAGAATGTTCGTATTATATCAGAAACTTTGTTAATTATAAATCTGTCAACTTGAAAGTTTCTATTCCTATTTGAACCTTTGTACAGACAATATTTACCGGCAGCAGAAGTTAGTTAATTATGTTGTCTCTTCCAGCTAATGAAGTGTCTGGAAATAATATTAACCTTCGGAGGAGAAAAAGAAAATGATATTTTTTTTTTTTTTTTTTTTTGGTGTTTTA
>NC_090741.1:95148020-95163020 GCF_036898095.1 Palaemon carinicauda | reverse complement strand
CTCATGAATGACAAAGGCAAGGGACTGTGATAATATCCTAAAGACTGACCATACACACGTATAATTAACGCTCAAGAACCCTCTACAACTAAGCTAGGAATAGGGAGGGCCAGGCAATGTATCCATTGCCTGGCCCTCCCTATTCCTACCTTAGTTGTCTCCTCCAAATACCCTCTCCCCTCCCCTCCCCTCCCATCGTTGACTGACATGGATGGTGAGGTTGCAGACACTACAAAAAACTATCGAGTTTGAGCAGGACTAGAGCCCCAGTCAGGCTATCACCAGGCAGGGATATTTCTAGTAGGCCATCACAATATTTTATATCTTAAAAAGAATTCCAAAATAATTGAGAATATAAAATGGAAAATTATGAATAAATGTGATTTGCGGACAGATCTGAGTGGTCAATCAGAAAGCTTTGCTAGATTGGTTTCTTTTATCCCGCTTAATCATATCAGATTTGATTTTTCTGAAATGCAAAGCAGTCAGTTTCACGACTTCAGCCATCATGAACGGTTTCAGAATATACGATTAGGTCATTAAGAGGAAGCCATTTTTTAATTTACATTGCCAAAAAGCTGATATATGGCCTGGTGTAATAATTGGTTTCAAGTTGTTTTCTTGTGTATGTCATTGATTGACCTTTGTAATTTATATCTAGATGCTTGTAAACCATGTTGGTCCTGAGCTGTTCCTTATTACAAGGTTGGCTACGGGTGGGAGGTGACTAAAGACTAATCAGTTCTTTCTCGTAGGATACATTTACAGTAGTGTTATTCCCTAGGTGATTTTCTCCAAAGACATCTGCATGCTGTTTGTAGGTCAACATGTAATCGATTTTATCATCAGTAGTTATAGTGGTTTTCTCATATCGTCTTATAACTCAGGCATTTGTTGGGGACTTGTGTTCTGTATAATGTCTCAGAAGTTTCAATTTTGCATAAACGGATTCTCAGGTACCTAAATAGGAGAAGACACTCCTGTCGTGAATATCAAAGATTAGCCGCTTGAGGGAGTTGAATTTTTTCTCTTTCACTAATATAGCAGCATGTTTTTATAAGATTGTCTCTCGTCAATGATGGCACCAAGAAAAGGAATGATCTCGTCCATGTGCATAATGAACGACCAAATAAGTTTATTTTTTATGCATTAAGAAGTTTTTCTGCTTTGACAGTTGGCCTGATAGCTAGGAAAATATTGCTCATGTGCCATGCTTAATATTTTTGGCTTCTGGTAGCTGTTGAATGGCCTTCCCTCCACACGTCTTATTATATCAATATTTTAACAAAGAGCACTCCAACGGGATGGCCCTGTCGTCGTTTCATTCACTTTGATAACTTCTCCACTGCATGAGTGGCACCGTACATGTAATCTGTATCTCATTCAGTAATTTCTCCAGTTACCGGAAGGCGGTATGTCCAAGTTCTGTGGGCATTATTTGGGATGATTTCCTAATCTCAAGAAAAAAAAATCACCGCCTTACTTCTCCATTTACTTATCTTTATGGTGGTAGCTGTTCCATCCATTTACTTAAGGGACAAGGCATTTATATAAGGGATGATTTTGATTGTATCAGAAACAATTTAAGATCATAATTAGAAATAAATTGAAATAATAGTGATAACATAGAAATTAGGATGGGTCAGATAAAACTAGGTGATTTGTACAGGCCCTTTTACTTATGTGAGAGTTATGAGATCTTACAGCAGAAGTTCATCCAGATGACTGGCTAGTACAGTGGAAACGTGTTTGCCTAGGATTCCTTGGCAGCAGATCGATCCCAGGCCGTGAGTTTAAGCTGTTTGCTGGAGAGTCCATCGCTGTGTTTGAATAGCATAGTGGAGTGTTGGGCTTACACGGCTGACATTCTAGTGAGCATCTATTCCGATAAAACTGGAACTGAAATCAGACAGCTGTAAGACACTTTTAACATAGACAGAAGGCACCTTGATAGTCAACTTACACAACAACATTATGTTACCTACGATTTCAAAAATCAATAGATGCACGCAGTTATTTTACGTGTATATAATTTCACCATCCCTGATTAAGTCATTTAGAGTCAGTTCCTGGCCAATTACATTCACAAAGTATGAGTGTATGGCTCGACAAAAAAATTAGGATACGCTTCCCTACATATATGTTTAACCCTGGATAGGTACGGTGGGTCGTTTGCGACCCCGAGCGTCAAAAAAAAACAGGTTTTTCTCACGTGACTCACCCCTGTGACTGAATTTGTGGGTGATCGACCTGCAGGAGGTGTCTCCCCTACACGCTCTAGTAGTGTCCAGATGTGCATTGCTGTAGCTGTACTCCTTCCCCGATTTCTGAGACGCGTCGGGGTCGTTCGCGTCCGAGTTTACCCGTCTGAGGTAGTTTGCATAATTATCAAAGTTATTACGTATTATGAAATTGTCGTAGAATGGTGCAACTTGTATAGGTTATCAGTTGTGGAAAGTCTTGGTGGATTGTTTGGCTACCATGTGCATGTTTTTTTTTTTAGTTAAAATGTCGTTCATCACCACGAGGACCATTTTACCGCGAGTGCCCCTTTTTCATTTTTTTTTCATTTTTTTGCCAAGTCATTTTTCCGTAAGATATTGCCAAATAGTGTCGTAAAACCTTTGCTTGTTTAGTGTTGGAAAGTGTGTCTAGATGATCTGGCTACCCATGCATGACTTTGTTTTTGTCAGATACGACGTAGTTATTGGTATATTGGGTATTTAACTGCGGTTACCAATTTCTGTTTTTTTTTCAATATTTGTAAAAATTACTACGTAGTAAGGAATTGCCGTATATTATTCATTTTTTTTTCATGTTTATGTGTTAGAAAGTGTGCCTTGATGGTTGGGCTAACACGTGCATGTCTTTTTTTTTATCTGAGATGTCGTATATTAGAATGTCGGGCATTTTACCGCGAGTGTCCCTTTTTAATTTTTTTAAATTTTTTTGCCAAGTCATTTTTCCGTAAGATATTGCGAAATAGTGTCGTAAAACTTTTGCTTTTTTAATGTTGGAAAGTGTGTCTAGATGATCTGGCTACCCATGCGTGATTTTGTTTTTGTCAGATACGACGTAGTTATTGGTATATTGGGTATTTAACTGCGGTTGCCAATTTCTGTTTTTTTTTCAATATTTGTAAAAATTTACTACGTAGTAAGGAATTGCCGTATATTATTGATTTTTTTTTCATGTTTATGTGTTAGAAAGTGTGCCTTGATGGTTGGGCTAACACGTGCATGTCTTTTTTTTTTATCTGAGATGCCGTATATTAGAATGTTGGGCATTTTTCCGCGAGTGCCCCTTTTTATTTGTTTTGCATTTTTTTGCTTAGTCATGTTACCGTAAGGAATTGGCAAGTAGTGTCGCAAAACTTATATTTTTATAGTGTTGGAAAGTGTTTCTAGATGATCTGGCTACCCATGCCTATTTTTTTTTTTTAGCCAGATATGGCGTATATATAAGTATGTGTTCGATTTTCCTGTGATTGCCATTTTTTCGTTTTTTCCCATTTCTTTCAAAATTACTACGTACTAAGGAACTATCACAGACTAATATTTCATTTATATGTTTATTTGTCGGAAAATATGCCTTGATGGTTTGCCTAGCACGTGGCTGAAATTTTTTTTTTCTGAAATGCCGTATATTAGAATGGCCATTTTTCCACGAGTGCCCCTTTTTATTTGTTTTTCATTTTTTTGCTTAGTCATGTTACCGTAAGGAATTGGCAAGTAGTGTCGCAAAACTTATATTTTTATAGTGTTGGAAAGTGTTTCCAGATGATCTGGCTACCCATGCCTATCTTTTTTTTAGCCAGATATGGCGTATATATAGGTATGTGTTCGATTTTCCGGTGATTGCCATTTTTTCCTTTTTTCCCAATTCTTTCAAAATTACTACGTACTAAGGAACTATCACAGAGTAATGATTCCTCTAGATGTTTATTTGTCGGAAAATTTTGTTTACTTTTTTTTTTGATTGAATATCATCAAATTTTTTTAGCTAAAATATTGTTTTACATTTTTTTTTCGATTTTATTTCCCTTCAAAAAAAATTTTTTGGGTCAGAATTTTAATTTTATAGTCGTAAAATAATCGACAATTATCCAGCAACCCACCATACAATTTTTATGCATATCCAATAATAATTAGATTAGTAAATAACACCTTGAAATTGACATACCCTTCCTACATTTCAAGTGGCAGATTAGGGAGTCTGAGTCAGTGTGGTTGGCGGACATTTTGTGGACATATCCGAAGCGTAAGCTGCCCTATCTATATATATTCTTGTTCCCTATAGAATTTGTGATATTTTGGCATATTTTTACCTGCATAAATATCATATTATATATTAAATATATGTATTTTTTTACGAAATTTCCAAGTACTCAAAAAATTACCTTTAGATATGGCCCCTGATATAAATGTAATTTACAAAATAATGAAGATTTTTTTACTTATTTCTATTTTAGGATAACATATGTTTATTCCCTAAAAAAATTAGCCACTTCCTATTTCATTTGGGTACCCAAAAAAATTCATGAAATTTGGACAATTTTTTTTGGCCAAAAAAAGTTACCCTTTTTTTTCTCTCATTTCAGATCTTCACCTCCATGGGTCTGACTTCATCCAAAATACATCAAGATGTGTCCTAAACATTCAAGAATCAATTCCTAAAAGGATTTGTGTATATATGTATAAACTTTTTTTTTATGAATTTTTATGTCAGGTCTTTTTTTTTTCTACTTAATTTTTTAAAATATTTATAATAAATAGTTTTTCTGCAGATGAGTAGTATTTATCTTTACAGTTGTTTTAAACATTCATTGAAGTTTTTTTTTGGCAAAAGAAAAAAGGAGGTTACTGCAAAAACTGATTTTTCAAGAATTTTTTTTGGCGTCGGGGTCGTTCGCGTCCGAGTATACCCTTAAAGGGGTGTCCGAGGACCGTACCTATCCAGGGTTAAGGTAACAGCTATTTCAGCCATTAACTTTTGGCTGTCATCGGGGTACTAGCGATTCATGTAAAGGAATGGATTTTTTTTTTATTTCATTAGCTCAAGCAGGTGAAAAATTATGGACACATTAGTGAGTTTCAACTTGATTGGCCACTAACCCTCGTCCCACAAAACATATTTGAAGATATTAAGAAGTATAAAAGGTATGACAACAATAGTTTTAAAGTGATAGCTACCACAAGTACACCAGAATTTAGAAAAGAATTGATTAAGCAAGTTAGTATTCAGTACTACAAAAGCCACACAAAAAATACACAATCTTATATATATATATATATATATATATATATATATATATATATATATATATATATATATATATATATATATATATATATATATATATATATATATATATATATATATATGTGTGTGTGTGTGTGTGTGTGTGTGTGTATATATGGTAGATATAGCCTTTCTGAGTGTTCATACCTTAACATGGTGAAAGTGATTGTATACCGCCCTGATCAGCATACGTTTACAGTACTAGTCATTCACCCATACTGCGTTGGTTTGCTGTGAGCATTCAGACAAAAATCTCCCAGAATCACCAATCTGCATTGGACATCGTGGTGATGAAACTGGCCGTATATAATTTTATATATATATATATCCCTGGATAGGTACGGTCCTCGGACACCCCTTTAAGGGTATACTCGGACGCGAACGACCCCGACGCAAAAAAAAAATTCTTGAAAAATCAGTTTTTGCAGTAACCTCCTTTTTTCTTTTGCCAAAAAAAACTTCAATGAATGCTTAAAACAACTGTAAAGATAAATACTACTCATCTGCAGAAAAACTATTTATTATAAATATTTTAAAAAATTAAGTAGAAAAAAAAAAGACCTGACATAAAAATTCATAAAAAAAAAGTTTATACATATATACACAAATCCTTTTAGGAATTGATTCTTGAATGTTTAGGACACATCTTGATGTATTTTGGATGAAGTCAGACCCATGGAGGTGAAGATCTGAAATGAGAAAAAAAGGGTAACTTTTTTTGGCCAAAAAAAATTGTCCAAATTTCATGAATTTTTTTGGGTACCCAAATGAAATAGGAAGTGGCTAATTTTTTTAGGGAATAAACATATGTTATCCTAAAATAGAAATATGTAAAAAAATCTTCATTATTTTGTAAATTACATTTATATCAGGGGCCATATCTAAAGGTAATTTTTTGAGTACTTGGAAATTTCGTAAAAAAATACATATATTTAATATATAATATGATATTTATGCAGGTAAAAATATACCAAAATATCACAAATTCTATAGGGAACAATAATATATATAGATAGGGCAGCTTACGCTTCGGATATGTCCACAAAATGGCCGCCAACCACACTGACTCAGACTCCCTAATCTGCCACTTGAAATGTAGGAAGGGTATGTCAATTTCAAGGTGTTATTTACTAATCTAATTATTATTGGATATGCATAAAAATTGTATGGTGGGTTGCTGGATAATTGTCGATTATTTTACGTTTATAAAATTAAAATTCTGACCCAAAAAAGTTTTTTTGAAGGGAAATAAAATCGAAAAAAAAAATGTAAAACAATATTTTAGCTAAAAAAATTTGATGATATTCAATCAAAAAAAAAGTAAACACAATTTTCCGACAAATAAACATCTAGAGGAATCATTACTCTGTGATAGTTCCTTAGTACGTAGTAATTTTGAAAGAATTGGGAAAAAACGAAAAAAATGGCAATCACCGGAAAATCGAACACATACCTATATATACGCCATATCTGGCTAAAAAAAAGATAGGCATGGGTAGCCAGATCATCTAGAAACACTTTCCAACACTATAAAAATATAAGTTTTGCGACACTACTTGCCAATTCCTTACGGTAACATGACTAAGCAAAAAAATGCAAAACAAATAAAAAGGGGCACTCGTGGAAAAATGGCCATTCTAATATACGGCATTTCAGAAGAAAAAAAATTTCAGCCACGTGCTAGGCAAACCATCAAGGCATATTTTCCGACAAATAAACATATAAATGAAATATTACTCTGTGATAGTTCCTTAGTACGTAGTAATTTTGAAAGAAATGGGAAAAAACGAAAAAATGGCAATCACAGGAAAATCGAACACATACTTATATATACGCCATATCTGGCTAAAAAAAAATAGGCATGGGTAGCCAGATCATCTAGAAACACTTTCCAACACTATAAAAATATAAGTTTTGCGACACTACTTGCCAATTCCTTACGGTAACATGACTAAGCAAAAAAATGCAAAACAAATAAAAAGGGGCACTCGCGGAAAAATGCCCAACATTCTAATATACGGCATCTCAGATAAAAAAAAAAGACATGCACGTGTTAGCCCAACCATCAAGGCACACTTTCTAACACATAAACATGAAAAAAAAATCAATAATATACGGCAATTCCTTACTACGTAGTAAATTTTTACAAATATTGAAAAAAAAACAGAAATTGGCAACCGCAGTTAAATACCCAATATACCAATAACTACGTCGTATCTGACAAAAACAAAATCACGCATGGGTAGCCAGATCATCTAGACACACTTTCCAACATTAAAAAAGCAAAAGTTTTACGACACTATTTCGCAATATCTTACGGAAAAATGACTTGGCAAAAAAATTTAAAAAAATTAAAAAGGGACACTCGCGGTAAAATGCCCGACATTCTAATATACGACATCTCAGATAAAAAAAAAGACATGCACGTGTTAGCCCAACCATCAAGGCACACTTTCTAACACATAAACATAAAAAAAAATGAATAATATACGGCAATTCCTTACTACGTAGTAATTTTTACAAATATTGAAAAAAAAACAGAAATTGGTAACCGCAGTTAAATACCCAATATACCAATAACTACGTCGTATCTGACAAAAACAAAGTCATGCATGGGTAGCCAGATCATCTAGACACACTTTCCAACACTAAACAAGCAAAAGTTTTACGACACTATTTGGCAATATCTTACGGAAAAATGACTTGGCAAAAAAATGAAAAAAAATGAAAAAGGGGCACTCGCGGTAAAACGGTCCTCGTGGTGATGAACAACATTTTAACTAAAAAAAAAAACATGCACATGGTAGCCAAACAATCCACCAAGACTTTCCACAACTGATAACCTATACAAGTTGCACCATTCTACGACAATTTCATAATACGTAATAACTTTGATAATTATGCAAACTACCTCAGAAGGGTAAACTCGGACGCGAACGACCCCGATGCGTCTCAGAAATCGGGGAAGGAGTACAGCTACAGCAATGCACATCTGGACACTACTAGAGCGTGTAGGGGAGACACCTCCTGCAGGTCGATCACCCACAAATTCAGTCACAGGGGTGAGTCACGTGAGAAAAACCTGTTTTTTTTTGACGCTCGGGGTCGCAAACGACCCACCGTACCTATCCAGGGTTAAATATATATATATATATATATATATATATATATATATATATATATATATATATATATATATATATATATATATATATATATATATACACGCACACACACACACACACATATATATGTACGTGTTGATAACTTCCTTAACCTTAATTGGTGGGGCAAGGATACAACTTAAAAAGTAGGTTCTCAATGTCTATTAGAGTAAATACATAAGATACGTGAGACACGAGGAAAGATAACTTATCAGCTAAGGGGACGAAGACGAACAGACTGCATCATGGCAACACAACAGATAAGTGTTGCCAATGCTGACTCAATGTTGCCATATCATATCAATGACATTACAGGAATTAATCTAATGATATGCAACATCTGAAATAATGGTTGAAAGTACATAATACAGTTAATAGTACGTACAATAATGGTAATCATGATCATGCAGTAAATGATACATACAATAATAATAATCATGACAATACTGGTACATGTGAAATGTGTCTTTTCATGTACCTACACCTCCCTCCCCCTCACGCTCGTAGTGCATTCTCGAGCGGACTCCTTTTCTATGAGTCTTTGGGAACGACGTGGATTCACTGGAGGAATGGTGACTAAGGACTCTCTTTCTGGGTCCTGGCAAGGGGCCACTGGGACAGGGAGAGAGGGGTCACTAATAGTGGGTGGCACTGGACGAAGAAAGCGGCGATTACGCCACCACACACGACCACTAGGGAAACGAATTTGATAGTCTCTTGACTTTCCATGGCCCATGACAATGCCAACTTTGTCCCAACGATGAGAGGTCGGGTCTTGAATCCGAACTTTCTGTCCGACGCTCAACTTGGGCAGGGAGTGGGCATGCTGGTCATACTGGGTTTTTACCTGCTCGTAGCGGGCGGCAGCACGGCGGTCACAGTCTTCAGTCTTGACCTGCCACACCTTGGAGAATGCATTTGGATGGGCAGGAATACATGACCTGAGAGGACGGCCATACAGGATCTGGGCAGGGGAGCGTCCTGTAAAGTTAGGAGTATTCCTGAGTTCCAGCAATCCACGGTCAAAATCTTCATTATCGATGTTGCCAGACGGGGCTGTTTTCAGTATGAGGTGCTTAATTGACTTCACAGCAGCTTCGGCATGACCATTCGAATGTGGGTAGTGGGGTGAGGTTACCATGTGTCGAACTCCCCATCTCTTCATGAAATCCTTGAATTGTGGCCCTCCATCTGTCCTAAGGCGAAGAGGAACACCAACTTCACGGAAGTAGCGGCAGAAGATCCTGATGGTATTAGAAGCAGTAGTATCACCTTTGCAGGGGGCGACAACAGGCCATCCTGATAAGCGATCGACGACGACCAGGAAAGACTTCCCTGCAACAACAAAGAAGTCAGCTGAAACTGACTCAAAGGGTCTTGTTGGATTGTCGTCATTCAGTAGAGGTTCCTGCTGCTGAGATGGCTGCAATGTCTGACATGCCTCACAAGCTCCGACTGTATTGGCAATGTCAGAATCGATACCGGGCCAGAAAACAGACTGCCTTGCTCTGCGTTTGGTTGCTTCCACACCCTTGTGGCTGTCATGCAAGTGGGACAAGGTGCGGCGACGAAGGGCGGCAGGAACTACAACTCTTGCTCCATACAGGACGAGGTCACCATCGGCGTAGAGATCTGCACGTAGTTTCCAATATGGGAGTAAAGAACTGTGCAAGTCATATCTGTTGCGAGGGAATCCTGATGTGACACAATTGAGTAGACGCGTATACGAAGGATCTGTTCTCGCTGCGTCACGAAGATCCTGAAGTATTCGGTCGGCATCCTGAGCTGAAGACTCGTCTGAGAGAGTAACGGTGTTCATGGCTATAACAGTCCGAAGATGAGCAGCAGAAGAAGCACCTGAGATTTCGTCCTCCTGTGTGGGGTGGCTGACTGGGGCTCGAGACAATGCGTCTGGAACACAGAGCAACTTCCCAGCACGCCACACAGCTGTAAAGATGTAGGGCGAGATCTTCTCCTTGAGGCGCTGGAGACGAGAGTTCTCGATGGCATCCAGTGTGTAACTGTTCAGAATAGGGATGAGGGGTCGGCAATCCGTCATCAGAGAAAAGTGCTGTAGGCCAGCTAGGTATAGCCTACACTTTGACACTGCCCAGACAACAGCTAGCATCTCAAGCTCAATGGTAGCGTAACGTGTCTCTGCATTGGCAAGAAAACGAGAACCACACTGAACTAGACGCAGGTGTCCATTACCATGGTCCTGCAAAAGAGCATATCCAATGCCATTGAGGCGTGAAGCGTCCGTCTGAAGAACGACGGGTAGGTCTGGGTCAAAGAGGGCGAGAACTGGTGGACTGGTGAGGGCTAACTTGACGCGTTGAAAGGCTTCATCATGGTCAGAAGTCCAGACAAATGTTCTCTTGGGACTCATCAGGGGGCGTAGAGGTTGGGCTGCAACGGAGATGTCAGGCGTAAACTCTGCTAACTGGTTGACCAATCCCATGAACGATCTGAGGTCCGTCAGGTTAGCAGGGGTCGGAAAATCCTTGATCGCACTGACTTTCTGGTGGTCAGCTGAGATGCCGTCTCCTGAGAGCGTGTATCCGCAGAAGTTCACAGAGGGGGCAGCGACCCCAAATTTGTCCTTGTTGAGTGTGATCCCGAACTTGCGGCACCTGGTGAGCACTTCGTGGATACGTTGAAGGTGGGTAACGTAGTCTTCGTCGTAGAGAAGGAGGTCATCTATCACCTTAACACAGTTTTGGACACCTTGAAGGGCCATATCACCTCGCAGGCAGAAGGCATCTCCAGTAGCTGCGAAGCCCATCGGTCCTCTGCAATGTATGAACCGACCATATGGCGTAATAAAGGTGGTTAAGTGACGATCCTCTTCAGCCAGTTCCATCTGCCAGTACCCGTAAAGAGCATCAGCTGAGGTGAAGAAACGAGACTTCCGGTCCACACTACGAATAGCCGTGTAGGGTGTGGGTGAAGGGTGGGCTGGACGAGAAACTTGGCTGTTCAGCTTCGTTAGATCGACGGTGATACGTACGCCTGTTCCATTCTTGGCGACGACGACAAGAGGGTGGCACCAAACTGAAGGGTCATCACCAGCTGGTTTGATTATCCCTTGGGCCACCATAGAATCAAGCTCTTCTTTGACTTGGTCCTTAAAAGCAAATGAAATCTGTCTTGGGGTGTGGATGGCGAAAGGCACTGCACCATCCTTTAGGTGGATTCTCATGGGAGGACCAGCTATAGGCTTGAGAGGAGCTGTCTTCAAATCTTCTTTCGAGACCAACACATCTTTAAATTCCCGAAGAAAGTATTCCTTGGCTGCTGAAGGGGATGTAGTTGCTGAGATGGGCAGCTCCTTGCATCTATTAACATGTTTGACTTCTAAAATGGGTTTGGGGAAGTCTGGAGATATTATGGACAGTTCCTGACAATGGCCATAGGATAAAAGTGGAACTTCCACATTTTCGTGAACCTGAATCCTGGCAGGACATGATCGCTTGCCTAAGGTAAGGGTAGCTTGCAATATACCCAGAGCAGGTGACATCGGAGATCCATCCGCTGTGAACGTCACATTCAGCGGAGGTGGTTGCAAGCAGCTCTTGGAGATACCCATGGTGTCTAGGTGTTGCTGTCCGATAACGGTGACGTCGGCACCTGTGTCAGGTAGCATCTTGATGCGAGAGTTAACATCGCCAGATGACAAGAGGACACAGATAGGTTTGGGCGTCTTAGAGATGGTGGAAGGTGATCCTAAGCGACGACAGCTGGTCTGTGAATCTTGTTGTTTGTTGGAGACTGCAGAGGCACCACTGTTGCTTGAAGATCTGTCTCGATGACCATTTTTCTTGTTATCCATGCAGCATTTATCGAAGTGTCCAATACGGTGACAATGACGGCACTGGACTTTGCTGGCAGGACACTTCAACGTCCTGGACCAATGGCCAACACGGTCACAGTTTTTGCAGGTACTGTTGGCAGCAGGGTATTTATCAGGTTCGTGCTGACGGGCACAATTCTGGCATAAAACGGCAGGCTTAGAGGACTTAGGCGAAGGTGGAGGCTTCCCGCTTGATTTCTTGCTTCTCCTGTAGGCTGAAACGGCACACAACTGGCTGGGTGGGCCACGTATGGCAGAAGTTGCAGTTTTAGCTGCCTCATATGATCGACAGGTTGTGACGAAATCTTGAAGAGGAGAGCCGGCGTCCAATGCAATCAACTTCTGAACCAACTCTGCATCTCGAATACCCATCAAGATAATCATTTTCAGTTGGGTCTCTTCACATGCAGCGGCATTACCTGGGCACAAATCAACTTCTTCTGCAATGCGTCGAAGTCTCACATAGAAATCAGCAAAAGATTCTCCTTCCATTTGCTTACAGCTAAGCAACTCTCTTCGGCGAAGGACTTCATTCCTTAGTTCCTTTATATGCAACTGTAGAGCATCCAGGACTTCGTCTACAGACTTATCTGTAGAGGGAGAAATCTGCAGTGTGTGTTCTAAAACACGCTGTGTTTCAAGGGTTAAACACATTCTCATCTGGATAATTTGTTTTTCACGTGGGAGCTTAGAAAGATCCACCATAACAGCATAGTCATCCCACCGGCGTCTCCATTCCCTGAACATTTGGAATGTTGCATCTGCCTTCAGTGGGGGTGGCGTTTGGGCTGTTGCCCTCTGTGGAGGTGGAAGAGCGGGTTGATTGGAGTTAGAATTCACCTCTGTGCCAGGCGTACGGTTGCCTGGATGAGAATGGATGATCGGGGCAAGAGTTTGAATGAGAGCTGTAAATCTTGCATTTTCTTCTTCTCTTCTAAGATCATCTTCTCTTAGGCGAATTGCTTCTTGTTCCCTTCTTCTTTCTTCTTCACGTTGTCTTTCTTGTCTTCTTGCTTCGTCTTCCCTTCTTCTTCTTTCATCCTCATACAAGCGAGATTCCTCTAAAAAACGAATTAAAGCGAGGAAATCAGTCCCGGTAGCTTGAGAGGCAGACGGGGGGGTAGTAGTGGGGACTCAAGAGTGGTGGGGTGGGAGAGGCAGCGCTCTCCAACACTCCCCCAACACTGTGGGCGTGGGCGGCATCGACGCTGTGGGCACCCACATCGCTGAATGGTCCCTCTTCTGTGGGCTCTTCTAATTGTTCTTCAAGTATATCATTCGAGGCCATTATTACTTTCGATGTGCAGTGGGTAAAAATACAGTTTCAACAAAGTTATAAAAAACAACAGGAACTGTTTTAAAACATTAATAATAAGAAAAGTTTAAGGCAAGCAAGTGTGTGCGCATGTGCATGAATACGTCCGCCAGCGACTCTGTGGGTTGAGGGGAGCAGCCAGCAACTCTGCCTCAGGCAGTCACCCCGTGACGATGAATGAAATTGGATGTAGTCACGCATGCTCCAACTGAGTCCCAACAGACTATTTGCTTGCTTCTTGAAATAGCACAGCAAAAACACTGGGACGTATAAAAGTGAGCACTATAAAAGCACAATGCACTGCACAACACTTCACTGTTAACTTGCATCACTACACTGCCCATGAAATATGAGTAAATCGAATTACAACGAATTCACATTTGAACTGAGAGTCCATTAATGGCGTCGCCCGGTTCCTGATGTCCACGTCTTGAAAAAGTTCTCCTAATACGACACTGTAAGTTCACTGCGCCATGTACGTGTTGATAACTTCCTTAACCTTAATTGGTGGGGCAAGGATACAACTTAAAAAGTAGGTTCTCAATGTCTATTAGAGTAAATACATAAGATACGTGAGACACGAGGAAAGATAACTTATCAGCTAAGGGGACGAAGACGAACAGACTGCATCATGGCAACACAACAGATAAGTGTTGCCAATGCTGACTCAATGTTGCCATATCATATCAATGACATTACAGGAATTAATCTAATGATATGCAACATCTGAAATAATGGTTGAAAGTACATAATACAGTTAATAGTACGTACAATAATGGTAATCATGATCATGCAGTAAATGATACATACAATCATAATAATCATGACAATACTGGTACATGTGAAATGTGTCTTTTCATGTACCTACAATATATATATATATATATATATATATATATATATATATATATATATATATATATATATATATATATATATATATATATATATATATATATATATATATATATATATATATATATATATATATATATGCGTGTGTGTGCTTATGTGTGTGAGTGTGTATGAGTTTGTACGCTCTTTTGTAAGTTTTAATTAGAAATGGGCTTATATACACAGATAACTAACTATTAAATTAAAAGGTAACTTTAACCAATAGTTACTAACTTTAAATGTACATTTGCAAAAACTTTTTGTTTAAATTTTGTGGCTTCTCCTGCCTTTCCGTCAGACAAAAGAAGAAACAAACTTGTTTTCTAACTAATTTTCCAACCTTCCAGCTAAGAGAGAATCTAATTACCAGGTAGTTAAGGAAAAAGAAATAACTTTTTGTTTTTCAGAGAGAGAGAGAGAGAGAACATTTTTCTTTTTATGAAGTTTTCCTTTTAATAATGCAGTTTTAAAAA
>NC_090741.1:95123032-95135020 GCF_036898095.1 Palaemon carinicauda | reverse complement strand
ATATATATATATAATATACATATAAATATATATATATATACGGTATATATATACATATATATATATATATATATATGTATATATAATATATATATACATATATATATATATATATATATATGTATATTTATATATATATCCCTTTGTGATTGGAATACTTTAACATGGTGGAAGGTTTTGTGTATGGTCATGTTCAGCAAAGCTATACTAGTTAGGGCCACCTATACTAGGTTGGTTTGCTGTGAGCGGCCAAAATTTAATCTCCCACTATCACCAACCGGCAGTGGCAGTATTGTGATGACAATTGACCTCGCTCTGACTTGAATAAGGATATGTCTGAAGCTTTCACCCTAAAGTAGACCAGAAGTGGCCACATTTGTCGTTGTTGTTGTGTGTGTGTATATATACATATATATATATATACATATATATATATATATATATATGTGTGTGTGTGTGTGTGTGTGTGTATATATATAAATATATATATATATATATATATGCGTGTGTATATATATATGCGTGTGTATATATATATATATATATATGATTGTGTGAATATTTTTCGAAAACATTTATTTGAAAAGCAATTATTCAAATGTCATTGGTGTAAAAAAAACGCTGTGCCATCCTTCAAGTGTGTTGTTAGTCCTAGGCAAATCGGTATTGACTCTCTCCAAACAAGACCACATATTTATTTCAAACATAGGACTACGTCGATGACATCTTGAAGGACGACCAATCCACGAATTTTCAAAACAATCTAAAATAGGATTTACATTTTGAGGATATGTATCTGAATCTAAAATAGAGGGTTGGGCATGAATGTAAAGAGAGTTCGATATGAGAAAGTGATTTTACCAACTGTGATGTATGGATCGGAGTTGTGGGGAATGAAAGTGATGGAGAGACAGAAATTGAATGTGTTTGAGATGAAGTGTCTGAGAAGTATGGCTGGTGTATCTTGAGTAGATAGGGTTAGGAACGAAGTGGTGAGGGAGAGAACGGGTGTAAGAAATGAGTTAGCGGCTAGAGTGGATATGAATGTGTTGAGGTGGTTTGGCCATGTTGAGAGAATGGAAAATGAATGTCTGCTAAAGAGGGTGATGACTGCAAGAGTTGATGGGAGAAGTACAAGAGGAAGGCCAAGGTTTGGGTGGATGGATGGTGTGAAGAAAGCTCTGGGTGATAGGAGGATAGATGTGAGAGAGGCAAGAGAGCGTGCTAGAAATAGGAATGAATGGCGAGCGATTGTGACGCAGTTCCGGTAGGCCCTGCTGCTTCCTCCGGTGCCTTAGATGACCGCGGAGGTAGCAGCAATAGGGGACTCAGCAGTATGAAGCTTCATCTGTGGTGGAAATGTGGGAGGTTGGGCTGTGGCACCCTAGCAGTACCAGCTGAACTCGGCTGAGTCCCTGGTTAGGCTGGAGGAACGTAGAGAGTAGAGGTCCCCTTTTTTTTTTTTTGTTTCTTGTTGATGTCGGCTACCCCCCAAAATTGGGGGAAGTGCCTTGGTATATGGATATGGTATCTGAATCTAGTAAGGCTTCAAATGATTCGGTAACTTTGTTTACATGGTCAAAGGCTAGGGCTAACATCATTCAAATTCTTAAAGCAAATTCGGAATCTGTATCCTATCTCACTTTCAGACCACAATCACATCTCTTTCAATACAATCGCTGTCCTAATTGGAAAAGGCATCCATAAGGATTTTAAGCATAGGCTTGCCTTATTCACTTGAATAGTATTCGGCCGTTACTGAAGGGCTGTAATATTCCGAAGAAAGGAAGTCCTTGGTGCTTAATGTCCTTCACTGTGGTGAATGGTATCGATTTCAACACTTACTAATTGTTGCCTCAAGATTGCATATGTGTGTTCCCGCTCTCACACTTAAAAGACAACCACCTAGCATTCGATAGGAATGAATTCACGCTAGATCGCATACATAAAAGAGTAAAGTGGACTGTATAATAGATATAAAGGTACATGGTAAATAATAAATCGATTCAATCAATCGCACAAAAACTTAACTATTATTTATTAATGTAACCATACGAAATTTAAAGAAAAAGGAAAACAAACTTGATTGAGAATTAAATAATATCTATACATTGTTTCTTAATAACAAAACGAAACTGAATATTTATTTCATATAAGCATTGATAGCAAATATTAATAAACAAAATATATTGGCTACAGTACGGATACCAAAATTAAACAAGCAAACAAAGTTTATAAGGAACTGTCAAACACTCCGTGCGGCGTGCCCATGTTCAAGGTCGTAGGATATGGATCATTATTCACACGTAAACAGATCCCGATTCACAAGGGCAACGAAAATTATACAGAAGACGGCTTATTTTGCAACGAAAAGATCCCAAAGTAGTCCACGTTTGTTGAGAATAATGTATACTTCACCAGGTATGCTGGGCTTCAATAACTTAACTTTCTGACACAGATCATAACAGATCCGTCTTCTATGGGTCCTCGTGGGCGACAAGGGGCCCCTGTTGTTTGCAACGTATCTGTGAAAATATTCGGAGATAGCAACGTTCGTATGGGTACATTTAACATTAAATCAATGATCCTATCTAAGATTTTTCATTATCATGCTCACTTGGGACGGTCATAGTTGGCTTACATAAAATAAACATGCACACAGATGATACAAAACTTATGAATTTTAATTAGATTAGCAAATTAAGTATGTTTATGAAAGTGATGCAACAGAAACGGACAGGTATTGAGCATGCGCTTTAAACACAACTATTTTGCAAATAATTCTTATGAATTCTTTTAAGATTAACGTCTTAACATAGGTAATAGAATGTGGATTAATCTTAAGGAAATAAAATGTATAAAATATCACGAACAACAGCAAAAAGATAAAACAAATTATCTTATACAAAGGATTTGTTACTCAGACAAAAAGATGCGTTCCTTGTATTAAAAAAGGGAAATGATATAGGGTTTTCATCAAAATGACAAATCAACTTAAATAGCCAAGTTGGAAGACAAACTAAGCTTCCTTACAGGAAGTGTTCATAACATTCAAACCGTTTATTACTACCAAAAACTCGGAGAATGTCCAAAGAACCATTTGAATAATTGCCTATTTGAATAATTGCCTACTTGAACAATTGCTTATTAGCGTAAGGTTCCAACAACATTTTGAATATTTACCATTTCGCATAATTGTACTTTTGAATAACTTTCTTTCGAACAGTTTTCATTTCGAATAATAGTTTTCGAATAATTGTTTTCGAATAATTTTCATGATACGATATATATATATATATATATATATAAGATTTTATAAAAAAAAAAAAAACTCAAATTAAAACTTGAGAGGAAGAGGGTGTCAATTACGTCGCCAAGGCTATTCAAAACTTACACGACTTCTGCTTTTCTTGTGAAGTTTGTCCCCCCCCCCTCCCCCACCCCTACCCCCCAAAAAAATATCCACGAAAAGAAAGTCATATAACCTGCAAAACTCTGCATTAATGAACTCCTTCAATATTCTCATACTTTTCTAGGTGTTTTCTGAACCAAAAACCAGAATGTTTATGGCCTAGGTTCTGTTTGTTTATAAACTTTGAGTGTTTTTTTTTTTTAAGTTTTATTTTCCTTTTTAGATTTTTGCCTACTACTCTGCTTTTATACCTATAATAATTTTCAGATTTGTTTACTAACCACATTGTTTCGTCTATCTGTCACTCTAATTTCTCGTTATGACCAATAATAATAATATTAATAATAATAATAATAATAATAATAATAATAATAATAATAATAATAATAATAATAATAATAATAATAATAATAATAACATTACGGTTTACTATTCTTTGATATGATCCTCAGTTTTATTAACTCTCTCTCTCTCTCTCTCTCTCTCTCTCTCTCTCTCTCTCTCTCTCTTTCTCTCTCTCTCTCTCTCTCTCTCTCTCTCTCTCGCATAACTGCTGCTTTTTCATAATATAGTAGTGCAGTCAGAAAGGAACATACATCATCGATGCAAAATTAATTTACTCTTTGTAAAAAAAAATGACACAGAAAATGAAATATATATTGAAAAAATAATAGATTAACAGACTACTTGAAAAAGGAAATAATTTCACAAGAAATAAAAATCTTCATTCGGTATCCCGTTCAATCAGTTATGTAAATAGAGCATAAATTCTCGATGTTTTAACAAGTTTAAATAGGAAATAAAGTATTTAAGGATTAAATTTCATTAGAAAGGTCGTTTATATAATTAATTATTTTATGCCAAGAAATTCATTATTTTATACCAAAATATTTATCCTTCCTGGAAATAGGCGTTTCATTATAGCCAGTAAGAATAATGATTATCCTAACCATTGAACTAAATCTATTTTCATCATTATGAATATTAATAATGGAGGTCAAAATGTACACGAGAGAGAGAGAGAGAGAGAGAGAGAGAGAGAGAGAGAGAGAGAGAGAGAGAGACTTAGTTACAAGGATTTTGGATGTCTCAAAGAATTTTAGTCCATTCGCGGAGACTCCATTTGCTCTTTAGTAGAGCGATTTAGTTTAAGCATTTAGAGAGTTCTTATCATCTTATCTAACTTATTTTTAAACTCGTTTACCAAACTACTGTTTACTACATCCGCTGGATGTCTATTCCAAGTATTTGCTATTTTGTTTATAAAGAAATTGCCTCACAAGAGAGAGAGAGAGAGAGAGAGAGAGAGAGAGAGAGAGAGAGAGAGAATGTTATAAATGTCTTAATTTCTACGAGATATTTTATTTTTCTCATGGTGGATATTCCACCCCTTTATATTTTTCTCATTAATTTTCTTCAACTATATTGTATCATTTCAACACAATTACATACAGCAATGAGATCACATTGCAATATAGCTCATTTATTCCTAGTTCCAATTTCTTAATCATATTGCTGAGAGTGAAAAAAATCTATTTTCTTTGCTGTTTTTGCCACTAATCCTATTCCATCTCATTCTATATTTATATTCTTCACCAATGGAAATACAATTTTGTTTATAAAAATCAGTGGATAAAAGCGAACAAAGGCTTTTAATAAAATCTAAATCGTTGAAAATAATTCTGATAATATCGCAGGGAATGTGTAAAATTCTTGATTAAAAGGACCTAATTAGTATACCCACTGATTATGTAAATCAAAGTAGTAACTCTTTTTCCCAGTTGGGATATTATTACAATGGATATATTTATGCAAAAAGAATAGAATAGAAAGTAGAAATAATTCGTTTCTGATCAGGAAGAATTTGAGTTGTTTTTTTAATTGGTGATTATATTTGATTAATGATAACTCATGAGCGGCCAATATCCTATGGAGCAAATAATTATACATGGGGTTGCAGTAGCCGATATAGTAACGTCCCCAGACTGGGATTCGTGTCCTGGTCAAACTCGTTAGTTTCTTTGGTTGCTGCAACCTCACCTGCCTTGGGAACCAAGGATGGGGACTTTGGTGGAGCCTATAGGTCTATCTGCTGAGCCATGAGCAGCCATTGCCTGGCCCTCCATGGTCCTAGCTTGGGTGGAGAGGGGCTAGGGCGCTGATCATATGTATATATGATCAGTCTCTAGGACATTGTCCTGCTTGATAGGGCAATGTCACTGTCCCTTCCCACTGCCATTAAAACTTCTAATCAGTGACTGATCTGAGACCAGGAAAGACAAGGCGATGAATTCTTAGGACTTAGCAGCCACTGCTTGCTTAAAAGGATGGTAAGGTTCTGTTCACGTATATCAACAATCAAGCCGTGAGCGGGGCTCATATATGAAATCAATATATTGCAAGTTTCTTATGTTTCCTCACGGGTACGAATTTTATTTTAGAATAATAATAATAATAATAATAATAATAATAATAATAATAATAATAATAATAATAATAATAATAATAATAATATATAAATCCTTTAAATATAACTTTATTTTATTATTTCGATTTGATATCAGAATAAATCTACTTACTTCTATAGGGAAAAAACTGAGACAAATTCTTCTCAAAAAAAAAGAAAAAAAAAATCAAATCTATTATCCAATAATGTATGTGACAGGGTTTATGATAGTAAAGGCAAAGACCCATCAAGTCTATATAATTTAATTACAAATTGGCATCAAAACTAAATTAATTCTTTTGAAGTGTAGAAACCAAACTGCTCTCTCGATAAACATGTCCCAATCTGCTGAAAACAGATTTTCTCCTTAAAAAAGCGGATGTTGAAATGCACAAATAATATATAATAAAATCTCACCAACCTTGTGAATTCAACTTCCTGTCTCCCAAAAGGAGGAAGGACTCAAAGACGTCCAAACTCCAAAGCTTCAAAAGAAATGGAACCCCGGGGGCGAAGTTAAACGAAGCTCAAAGAGTGGTGGAGCCATTTGAACAGCGTCTATGGGGCCATCTGGAGTGGAAGAGTTTGGGTGTGGAAAAACAACTTACTCGGTTTTTCTTTCAAAAAGTTTCTCTTTTAACTTTATATGAGATAATTGTGAAAACTCGTTTCCATTTAAGAATACGTTAGATTTAAACTGAAGGAAGTTTACTGATAAAGTTTTGTCATATTACATATCTATTTTTGTCGTATTTCTCCATAAAGTTGACGAAATAACATTGCAAAGTGGTTCCCACTATAATTAAATCATTCTACCCTTTTCCTTAAGTAATCGTGTATATATATATATATATATACATATATATATATATATATATATACACACAAACACACACACACACACACACATATATATATATATATATACATATATTTACAAATGTATATATATATATATATATACACATATATATATATATATATATCTACAAATATATATATATATATATATATGTATATTTATAGTCATTTAGTAAAAACAACTGGGTGTTTTTTTTATTGAAGTTTTCCACAACTATGTAACGACAGAAAATGTAATATTGTCAAAAGGACATTGTTGGAAAAATATACACGCACAAGAAAAGTTGATTCTCTATTCTACTTAGGTACAAAACAAATATCAAAACACGAATACATTTTTGCAGGAACTTGTAAGTCATTAAATTTCACGGAAAAGATTTGGGGTTTTAGTGATTAGGCTCAGAGGAATTGATAGGATTTTAGTACGAGCACTGTTGTGATATATATATATATATATATATATATGAATATATATATATATATATATATATATGTGTGTGTGTGTATATATATATATATATATACAGAGAGAGAGAGAGAGAGAGAGAGAGAGAGAGAGAGAGAGAGAATATATATATATATATATATATGTGTGTGTGTGTGTGTGTGTGTGTGTTTTCATATTTAATGAAAATCTTATTGCGAAAGAGTATTATATTTTTTCATTTTTTATGAAAATCTTAAAGCGAAAGAGGAATTTGAAAACTTTTTCTTCTCAATATATATATATATATATATATATATTTATATATATATACTTAAATATATATATATATATATATATATAAAAATATATATATATATATATATATATAAAGAGAGAGAGAGAGAGAGAGAGAGAGAGAGAGGTAAGATTTGAAACGGTTCAACATGGAACTTAAAGTCTCGAGAAATCCGGCCCTAAAGTCTTTTTTCCCGACAGAAGAAAATAAAAGTTTGTCGAAGTCTGTTTCAAGTAAACCGATCAGGCTGAATCTCCTGGAAGTTTGGGACTCTCTCTCTTGTAGTCCGTGCAACACAAAATAACTTTCCGAAATTTAAACAGTAAAGATTAGAAGGAAATCTTTATCCAGATTATGGAAAAATAATTGTAAAATTCTATCTTCCTCTGTTCATGAAATTTAGGAAATTTAAACAGTAAGGATTAGAGTAAATTCTTTCATCAGATATATGGAAAAATTATTGTAAAATTCTATCTTTTCTCTGTTCATAAAATCTAGGAAATTTAAACAATAAATATTAGAGTAAATACTTTCAATAGATATATGGAAATAATATTGTAAAATTCTATCATTCTCTGTTCGTAAAACTTAGGAAATTTAAACAGTAAAGATTAAAGTAAATTCTTTGACCATATACTTGGAAAATTTACCTTAAAACATTCTTTGTTTGTGAAATTTATCATAATCCTGAATACCACATCAGAATACATTTTGAAATTGGATGATTAAAAGGAAAACTTCTTAAAAAGAATAATTCTCTCTCTCTCTCTCTCTCTCTCTCTCTCTCTCTCTCTCTCTCTGACAAAGAAAAAGTTCTTTCTTTTTTCTTAACTACCTGGTAATTAGATTCTCTCTTAGCTGGAAGGTTGGAAAATTAGTTAGAAAACAAGTTTGTTTCTCCTTTTGTCTGACGGAAAGGCAGGAGGAGAAGCCACAAAATTTAAACAAAAAGTTTTAGCAAATGTATATTTAAAGTTAGTAACTATTGGTTGAAGTTACCCATTTAAAAATTTAAACTTACAAAAGAGCCTGCAAACTCATACACACTCACACACACGCATATATATATATATATATATAAATGTGTGCGTGTGGAGAGAGAGAGAGAGAGAGAGAGAGAGAGAGAGAACAATAAAATGCAGCCGCTTCTATTCCATAGCAAGCGGGGAGGACTCAGACATGTCTATACATATCTGGTGTTTGGCCAGTTTCAACACCACGATGGTCATTGCAAATTGGTGATGGCGGGAGATTTTTGTATGATTGCTCACAGCAAACCAACCTAATGAGGATGGCTGGCTAGTAGAGGTATGCTGATCATGTCATTGCACAATCCCCTCCACCACGTTAAGGTATCAATACTCAGAAAGGATACATACATACATACATATATATATATATATATATATATTTTTACATATGTATAAATAAACATATATATTTATATATATATATGTGTATATATATATATATATATACACACACATATATATATATATATGAATAAACATATATATATATATATACGTATATATATATATATATATACGTATACGTATATATATATATATATATACAAACACACACACACACACATATATATATATATATACATAAATGTATATATATATATATATATATACACACATATATATATATATATACACACACATATATATATATATACACACACACACATATATATATATATACACACACACACACATATATATATATATATATATATACATATATATATACACTTATAAGCATGCATACTGTGTGTTTGGCTTTTGTACTACTGAATATTGACTTGCTTTAGAAATTCTTCGTAAATGTCGGTGTAGTTGTGGTAGCTATTACTTTAAGACTATAATTTTTATATCTTTTATACTTCTTAATATCTTCAAGTATGTTTTGTTGGGAGAAGGATAGTGGCCATTCAAGTTGAAACTCATTAATGTGCCGTTAATTTTTACCTGCTTGAGCAAATGAAAGTAATCCAAAATTTATTCCTTTAATTGAACTGCTGGTACCCAGATGGCAGCCATAAGTTAAATGGCTGAAACAGCTCTTGCCCTAAAGATATATATAGAGAAGCATTATTTTTTGTCGGGACATACGCCTATACTTTGTGGATGTAATTGGCCAGAAAATGTCTCTGAATGACTTATCAGGGATGCTAAAATTATATACACGCACAATAAATGCGTGCATTTAGTGATTTCTGAAATCATTGTCAACATAATGTTGTAGTGTAGGATGACTATCCAGGTGCTTCCTCCCTATGTTAAAAGTGTCTTACAGGTGTCTGGTTTCAGTTCCAGTTTGACCAGAATATATCATCACCAGAACGTCAGCCGTGTAAGCCCACCACCGGACTGAGGTTTCCGAAATAGAGCTGTGGGCTCTCCAGTAAACAGCTTAAACTCACGGCCTGGGATCGATCTGCTACCAAGGAATCCTAGGCAAACATGTTACCACTATACTAGCCAGTCATCTGGAGGAACTTCTGCTGTAGGACCTCATAACTCTCACATAAGTAAAAGGAATCAATTTTCTAGGATCTGTACAAATCACCTCGTTTTATCTGACCCTTCCTAATTTCTTTGTTACTGCTTTTATTTCAATTTAATTCTAATTATGATCTTAGATTGTTTTTGATAAGGTCAAAATCATCCCTTATATAAATGCCTTGTCCCATAAGTAAATGGATGGAACAGCTAACACCATAAAGATAAGTAAATGGAAAAGTAAGGCAAAAAAAGAAAGAAAAAAAATTATTTGGTCGTTCATTGTCCACAAGGACGAGATCATTTCTTTTCTTGGTGCCATAATTGACGAGAGACAAACTAGGTTTAGCACAATCTTATAAAAACATGCTGCTACATTAGTGGAAGAAAAAAAATTCAACTCCCTCAAGCGGCTAATCTTTGATATTCACGACAGAAGTGTCTTCTCCTATTGAAGTACCTGAAAATCCGTTAATGCAAAATTGAAACTTCTGAGACATTATACAAAACACAAGTCCCCAACAAATGCCTGAATTATAAGACGATATGAGAAAACCACTATAACTATTGATGAAAAATCAATTACATGCTGACCTACAAACAGCATGCAGATGTCTTTGGAGAAAATCACCTAATGAATAACACAACTGTAAATGTATCCTACGAAAAAGAACTGATTAGTCTTTAGCCACCTCCCACCAGTATCTAACCTTGTAATAAGGAACAGCTCAGAACCAACATGGTTTACAAGCATCTAGATATAAATTACAAAGGTCAATCAATGACATACACAAGAAAACAACTTGAAACCAATTATTACACCAGGCTATATATCAACTTTTTGGTAATGTACATTAAAAAATGGCTTCCTCTAAATGACTTAATCGTATATTCTGAAATCGTTCATGATGGCTGAAGTCGTGAAACTGACTGCGTTTTGCATTTCAGCAAAATCAAATCTGTTATGATGAAGCGGGGTAAAAGAAACAAATCTTGCAAAGCTTTCTGATTGACCACTCAGATCTGTCAGCTAATCACATTTATTCATAATTTTCCATTTTATATCCTCAATTATTTTGGAATTCTTTTTAAGATATAAAATATTGTGATGGCCTATTGTAAATGTCCCTGCCTGTAGATAGCATGACTGGGGCTCTAGTCCCGCTCAAACTCGATAGTTTCTTGTAGTGTCTGCAACCTCACCATCCATGTCAGCAAACGATGGGAGGGGAGGGGAGGGGGTATTTGGAGGAGACAACCAAGCTAGGAATAGGGAGGGCCAGGCAATGGATACATTGCCTGGCCCTCCCTGTCCCTAGCTTAGTTGTAGAGGGTTCTTGGGTGCTAATTATATGTGTGTATGGTCAGTTTTTAGGATATTATCACAATCCCTTGCCTTTGCCATTCATGAGGGGCCTTTAAACCTTTAAAAAGATGCGAATGATATTAACAGACACAACAAGAGTGCTTTATAAAACAACCGTAGCCTACCATTTGTGCTCGAGTTTAAAATTCACTGCCTGTTCGCCAACGACTCCATTTGGCGTAACTGATTCTTCGTAACGCTGCATAACCAAGTCACGGTTAATTACGCCGCCATTAACCTCGTTATTTGATGCCACAGCAATTTCCCTATCCAGAACTAATTGAGCGTTCCATTCCATTGCGAGAGGGACGTTCGTAAATTGATACAGGCTACCCATTGTACTTTTTGTATTGTTTTGACTCTGATTCACTATTATTATTATTATTATTATTATTATTATTATTATTATTATTATTATTATTATTATTATTATTATTATTATTATTATTATTATTATTATTATCTCTGGATATAAACATTATTGGTATTAATGAATTTCTCGTTTTACATTACATTTCATTTCACTATTTCATAAAAAACTTCTCAATATTTATAATGTATTTTTAGCACATATAGAAGAAATATCATCGATAAGATAATTACTTTCATCATTACTATTTCATTGACTATTATGATCATTATGTAAACTTACAAAAAATAAGACTCAA
>NC_090741.1:95113032-95118032 GCF_036898095.1 Palaemon carinicauda | reverse complement strand
TTTCGAAAACCTTTTTTTTTTCTATTAATAAATGATTTACATGAAGTCTAATTTGTGTGAACAGAAAAAAAAAAAAAAAAAAAACATTGCAGCAATGACGTAGGTTAAAAAAAAAAATCTTTTCTGTATTCTTTTTTAACGATTTATGTCAGGGATTATCTTCTCCCTCATGGTATAAATCACGAACGCATGTTGTAATCTATTTTCCCCTGCTTTTGTTTTTGGTGTTGTATTGATTTATACGTCACGCAGAATGAAAATATTTTTACGAGGAAATATATAATGGTTGGTGATAATACTTTTTTAGACTCAATTTTTTTCTTGTGTTTTACACACTCACATACAAACAAATACACACACACACACACACACACACACACACACACACACACCACGGTTTAGCTTATTGTGCATGTCTTTGTAATGAGAAATAATAAAAAAAAAATGATATAAATTGTATCAAAGGCAGTATTAACAAAAACTATCATAAGTATAATCATCACCTCTATTATCATCATCTATTAATATGTAAATATATCGATATAGAACATGATAAAGTAGTTATTTTGATGCAAAAGAAAGATTCCCAGGATATAACAAATAAAAGCGAAATATTTTAGCTGAATTACCCCCACCCCCACCCCCACCCCCACCCCCCAAAAAAAAGGAAATTATGGTTATGTACTATTGAAATATATATAAAAAATGTAATTTATCACAAATCAGCTGATAAATATGTTAAACAAGAAGTAACATTACATGGCTATCACGCCGAAATAGTAAATTAATTTTTAACTATTATTATTATTATTATTATTATTATTATTATTATTATTATTATTATTATTATTATTATTATTATTATTATTATTATTGTTGTTATTATTATTATTATTATTACTTGCCAAGCTACAACCCTAGTTAGAAAACCAGGATACTGCAAGCCCAAGGGCTCATACATGGAAAGTAGCCCAGTGAGGAAAGGAAATAAGGAAATAAATAAATTACAAGACAAGTAATGAACAATTAAAATAAATATCTCCCATGTACTATAAGAACTTGAAAAAAGAAGTGGGTTCAAGTAAGAATAACGCCATTTTTATATTTGATAAAAGGAGATTGTTTCAGTAAAACATACCATAAAAATGTTCTGTTTAGCACACTTATCTTAGTTTGTTTATTAAGCAAAACAAATCGAGCTGAATTTGTGAGAAAGGTTTATCTATTGTGGATCTCGTAAATGAAATAAAAGATAAGATTTTGGGAAAGATGGGAATGTAACTTTTAGACTTACTCATCCTCGGTGGAATTTAGCTGCATCTAATTGATTATGTTTCATTTTATGAGGTACTTTAATCTTGCGAAACGAAACGGAATTCACCATTTCAAAAATAGGAGGTTGTGCAATTCATGAAATAGTCAGGGAAGAACAAGATTCCACACTCATCAATAAACGACCCAACATGTTGAATCTGACAATATTGATAACAGAAAAGATAATTGTGATATTACTGAAGTAGTAGAGAAGTCCTGGAAAAAAAACATGGAAAACAAAGTCATAACTAAAAACTAAGATCAAATACAATGCTCTATTATTCCATATTTTTCGTTTTATGAATATCAGTGTTATTTTCCTTATGTGTTACAATTAAACAAAATTTCAGGTGAAGTGATTATTTTTATAATATACAATAATGAAATACTTTCAAAAGATTGTGCAAGTATTCATTTTTAATATGGAATAAATAAGTACATAAACATTTTCATTTGTTGAACATCGGTACTAAAAGAAAATTAATTTTATAAAAAAAAAAATACAGAACGTTTACATTTAACGTACAGACACACAGGTCTCTGATGCGTATATATATATATATATATATATATATATATATATATATATATATATATATATATATATATATATATATATATATATATATATAGATATATATGTATATATATATATATATATATATATATATATATATATATATATATATATATATATATATAATACATGTATATATATATATATATATATATATATATATATATATATATATATATATATATATATATATATATATACATATATATATATATATATATATATATATATATATATATATATATATATATATATATATATATATTTATGTAATAGTTAGAATAGTAATATTACATGTTTAAAACAAATGACGTAATATGTCATGTTGGTTGGAAGAGCTAACCGTGAGATTTGCTATGGTCAACTCAAATTGTAAGCAGGATGTAAGATGCTGAGTTGCCATTCTTTCTTAGTGTCAACACATTGTCTCTTCGTGTGAAAGTTTGTGACGTCACCGGATGCAGGTGTCTTCCGATTCCGTCACTTAGCCAAATTAAAGCAAGTGTACGATATTTGGGATATCAGTAATTTATTCAGTTCATATCTAAACTTCACCAGAATTGGTCATGTGGACCAACACAGCTTCCTCCAGTGATGGAGATGTTTAACTCAGTTGTTTATTCACAATAAAACTTAAAAACCACTAAGATGTGTTTAGTAAACCATTTAAATACATCTGAAAACAACTCATACTCAAATGTGTGCTTAAGACAGTAGCACACCAATAAATGGTGGCAGCGATTAAACTCAAAGACAGCGGTTAAACTCTAAGGCAGCGATTAAACTCTAAGAATTAGAGAAATATCTTCAAGACTTCAAAATAAATAGCTGTAAAACCAGAGATATATCTTCAAGACTTCAACATAAAAGCTGTAATACCTGATAAAGATCTTCAAGAACTCAAAACTATCTACAAGAATCTACAATTTTGACTAAGTCCAACGGAAATGCTAACACCAACATATGTTAGTATACAAATAGAATCTTCAATCAACATCCTAGGAAACCCAAGGACTGGCATTCAACTATTGCAAAACATATCCAGGAAGAACTACATTCTACAAGAAACTAGAACGAGACATCGCTAACAAAACATCAAGAGAGAGAGAGAGAGAGACGACGAGTCGACTTCACATAAAGCTAAGTACAGAGATTTTGTATTCATTTTAGTTTGGGCAGTGAAGTGTAGTTTTCACAAGTCGTTAGTCAATTATTACTGGGGTGAGTGAATTCCTAAACTTTGTTATAAGAAACTCCGAATTCTCATTTAGAATTTTTCTTTCTTTGTGCTAATTCCTTTTTCTTTCATAAACTCTTGGGGGGAAATGTATTGGGATTAGTAACATTGTTGGGGGAATTTTATTATACATATGCGTTTACGCAGTGGGCGTCTATACTCATATAGATATTTTGATAGGATTGAAAGGGGTCAAAGAGATAGAAAAAAAAAAAGAATACAGCAGTCATGGCTCCTCCTGTCAGCCCTACCCCTGGACCTAGTGGTGTAGGCCAGGCTAATCCTCCTCCAATTGTGACGCTTGTAAATGCCAGGTCAGCAATCCTTCCTTTTCAAGGCCGTGTCAACGGGTTCTTGCCACAAAATGTGGAGTCATGGATTTCATCCGTTGATGCCCATTTAAATGCCAAACAAATCGTAGATCCTTTTGTACAATTACAAGAAGCTAAAAGTTTTATAGATTTTTCTAAGGGGGATGCGAGTGCGTATTTAAGAGGTGTTTCATTTCAGGAAGCAGTTACTTGGGATGATTTCAAAGTTAGGTTACGCGCGATCTATGGGGGTGAGGAAGCTTTGGATGTAGTGTTAACGTTACGAAATACACTTAATCAAGCCACTATGAATCGGCTTAATGTTGTTGAGAGAGCAGCTCTCATAGCTGATAGGCTTAACGAATATCAGGACATTTTAGGTAATTCCACTTGGGTTACTAACGAAAATATCTCCGTGAAAGATTTTTTACGATTAATGTATTTAACTTGCATGACACTTATGTTGCCTGAAGCTTTAGTGCGGTACTTTGATAAGAAGTTAATGCCTGCAAGTACGGAATTGGATGTCTATAAACAGATAAAGAAACACATGTCCAAGTGTCCAGATCTCGATCCCGTGTTAACTCAAGTTTTTGCTAAGAATGAAACAAAACCACAAACAGTGAACGTAATTAATAATCCAGTAGCGGGAGTGACGTGTTACAACTGCAAACGTCAAGGTCACATAAGCGCAGACTGTAGAACAAAATTTTGTTCAGTTCACAACACAGGATCACATTCTTATAGTCAATGTTACGCGCGTAAGACACAACAATATCCTAGAAATACACAGTCAATTCCACAGTCAGTTCCATATGGAAATAAAAAGAAAAATCCTCATTTTAACAATAAGAAGAAACAACAAAAGGTCAATGCAGTTCATAGTCCGAAACAAACAAACACTTCTTCAAATATCGCTGAGCCTGGGCCGTCAAACCAGACCTCGCAAAGTCAGCCTAATTTTCAGAATGTGCAGAGCAAAGCAAATACCACATAGTTAACTCTAGAGGGGAAGAGAGTGATGTTGGGTCAAGGTCATTTATGTCAACATCAATAGTATTGAATAATCAATTTAATGTTTTATCAGATAATTGTGAGACAATAGATTTTCCTATGAAACACACGGCCGAATTAAGTAAAACAGTGCATGCTCCCGTAGATTTACAACGAATTCATACAATAATAAGCCAAAATGAGTTACGGCCAACCTTATATGCTGTAAATTTAGAACACAAATCCTTTACGTTATTTTTTGACTCTGGTAGTCCACGTAATATTATGGATTTGAAGACGCATCATTTGTTGTTTTCGAACTTTCCGATTGAAAAATCAGGAATTAGACTTTCATGTATAGGAAATAATGAATTAAACGTCATAGGCATAACTCATATTCAGTTCAGAGTCGGTAATCGCACGTTTGCCGATACATTTGTTGTTGTAAAAAACATTAATATGTATCCAGCTGTAATTATAGGATACCCATCTATGGGAAATCAAAACATTATCTTAGCTCCTGCCAAGCACGGCGTGTATATCAAAGGGAAATTCTATAAGTCTTCTA
>NC_090741.1:95107731-95112532 GCF_036898095.1 Palaemon carinicauda | reverse complement strand
TAATAGACATGTAAAAAGGAATAATTATAAAGAAATGATAAATAAGAAACGGGTTTTTATTGTCACTTTACCTTAGAAAGTCCAGCGCAGGTGTCGGTCTTGCTATGCAGAGAGGAGACGGGACGGGCGGCGAGGAGGTAGAGAGGGTGACTACGATAAACGTACACTACCATAACTTATTCTAACTTACACTGAATGAACTTTAACCTAACATAGCTTATTTATTCTTTATTTTTTTATATTTTATATTTTTTTTTACACTTTCTTTTTTTGATGATTAATTTTAATCACTTGCACTCTACACTTAAAATTGATTGAATTTTTTTCTCTTCAATCTTTTCCGTTTTCTTTGTTTCACTTTCTTTTGCTTCACTTTTTGCCGTTTTCTTTGAACCACTTCCTTCCTCTTCATCATGAGTTCGCTTCGTAGTTTTTTAAAGAAGCTATTGATAGAAAGTTGCTTGGTACAGCTTTTCAGAATGTTTCGAAAATAAGTTAGGGAAACATCATCGAACTGCGCAACTACACGACAAACCTGCAAATTTTTTGGATGGTATTTGTCGATGAATTCGACCACGTCTTGATATTTTCCTAACACCTCTCTTATTTGCGCCGAACCTAACACATGTTTTACCTCTTCGATCCCTTCCTTGTCATCACTCAAGTGCTTAGACATAACATGGAGTTCCTTGAGCTCCTCTGTAATAAGTTCGTCATGATGTTCTTTTACAAGTTCACTTACACGGATGCCACGCTCATGCTTTTCAATAATTCCTTGCTTTACTTATAAAGAAAGCATTTCCTTATTCCTTCTCTCACCAGTACCACTACCACTTGCCAAACTGAGCCTTTTAGGACCCATGATTTACGTAAAATATCATAAAAGGATGAACGTAAAAAATCACGATTTAAAACACAGTTAATAGCAAAACGCACAGGGCACAACCACACGAAGCCAACGAGAACAGAGGAATGTCCCAAGCCACGCTAATTGAGGGTCCCTCCGAGGTAGAAATGCTGCCTTCTATCGGCGTAAATAAAAAATACATCCAGTGCTTTAAATATCATCTATGTGAACGGGTATTGTTTACTTCGGGTGTCGAAAAAAAATTCGGGTGTAGAGTAGGAACGTGTTCGAATTGTACTTCGCGTGTCGAAAAATTCGGATACAACCGGTACGACGAAATTTGCTTACTTCGTGTGTCGAAATAAAATTCGGGTGTAGAGTCGAAAAATTGCTCGAATTTTACTTTGGGTGTTGGAAAATCGGATGTAGATACGTTCGTGTGTAGAGGTTCCACTGTATATATATAAATATTATCCGTTGCTATTTCACACAGGCCTCAGATATATCCTTCCACGGCTGTCTGTTTATGGTCTGCTTATGCCAGTCTATACTCGCAAATCTTCCTTGTATGTCAACCCATCGTTTTCTCCTCTTTCCCCTGCATTTTCTGTAATTTCCAGCAGGGACTCATTCTGTATTCCTACTATCCATCTACTATCTGTCAATCGTTTCATATGTCCTGCTCATGTCCATTTTTTATTCTTATATGTATTTATAATATGCTCTACTCCATATATATATATATATATATATATATACATATGTGTGTATATATATACATATATATATATATATATATATATATAAATAAACTTAACTGATAAAAATATGAAAAGAATATACCTTTGTACATAATTCAACAAGTTAGAAAAGGTAGATGAAGGATAGTTTGCTCTTTTAATAAGTATTGCAAACACTATTACGCAAGCAAAAACATTAAAATGCTCAATATATTTTCCACTTCTGAAATTTAATTCTGAAAAAAGTCTAAATTTTCTTTTATAAAAATACAAATATCGAAAGAAATAAAATGACACGGCTTGATTTGATTCTTTCCCATTCCATTCCCAACAGCCAAACTACCTGCTGTCAGGGAGGCTCAGCTGACTAATTGGATAATGGACAGGTGAAACAAAAGTTCGAATAATGACCCGGGTGATCTGTGGTCTGGAAAGGGGAATACCATCGACCATGTCTGTATTTCTACTTTTGTGTTGACATCCGTGTATTTTTAGATTTGATATTTATTATTCCTGTTTTTAACAATAAAAGGATGTTACATGCGTGTTAGGTTTATTCACATTAGCGGATTGATGCTGTGTGATTTTTGTCCGTGCGGATTAGAAATCTATGAAGATCAATGAGGCTGATCAGACGATGTACGCTCGGGATAATTTCCGATTGGCAGTGATTTACCATCCACGGCCACTTCTAACCTACATGGCCTTTCCTAAAAAAAATCTTCGTGTGAAGATATGCCTCCAAACGGGACGATATATTTCCGAAGGGAAAAAATCCGCTTGTGTGAAGCAAGCCTTATAACTGCTAGTACTAACAATAATACTACTATTATTATCAAAATCTTCACTTTATACTCTATTTAGTAATACACAATGTTAGGATAATTTTCTAATAAAACATGAGTTTTGTTCAAGAAGAATTTAAGGAAGAGAAATTTAAAAGAAAGACAAGCAGCAGAAATAAGATGCTTGCTTTTATGTCTTTTTTCAAGAGGTGGGGATTCCCCGGCCTTGTGAGTCAACCTTAACTTGCAGAAAGCTTCCCTGCTCAGTAACTGTTCTGTGAGAAATTCATTTTGGTGAGAAATGTAAAAATACAGAACATGGGTAAAAAAAAGTTAAAGGATCAAATTATTTTAACGTGGTTCAGTCATTTGAGAAGAATGGATTATAATAAGCTAGTGTAAGTAGTATAATTCCTAAGGGAAAAATGCTAGAAACTGCTGAAATAATTATATGAAAGAGATATTGGAAGAACCTAGCTGTGTGCAATATAAGGGTGAATTGCAAAGGGAGTGTGGAGATTTTGACGTGTTACTTATTTGCCTTTTGGGAAGGTGGAGTGTATGAAGCTAATGATATTGTGGAAGTTCCAAAACCTAGGAGTTTAAACTATTCATTTGAAGTATGACTTTGATTGTTATGTTATTTCTTCTTTGAATCTACCATCAGCTAAGGGAACCTACATAATACACATACAAACACACACAAGTATATATATAAATATATATATATATATATATATATATATAAATATATACATACATATATATATATATATATATTTATACATATGCATATATATAATGCCTATATATATATATATATATATACATACATATATATATTATATATATGTATATATATATATATAAATATATATATATATATATATATTCATATGTATATATATATATATATATATATAAATATATATATATATATATATATATAGAAATATATATAAATCTATATACAGAAAATATATATATATATATATAAATATAAATAAATAAATATATATATATATATATATATATATAAATATATATATATATATATATATAAATATATATATATATAAATATATATATATATATATATATATATTAGTGTGCTACTGTAGTTAACACACATTTGGGTTCTCTTCAAATGTCATATTTAATGTGTTATAAATTAGAGTTGGTATGTTACAGATTCAAGTAAAGTCTAGGTAAGTTAACTTTATAATAGTTTATTTTTTAAGAACAGTGGTAACTTCCATCACAGGAGTATAGCTGGTTTGGTCGGATGACTATTCCGTATGACATCGTAAAGTAAATTAATACAAATATACAATTTCATACTAAAGTCTCCTCAGTTATCTCAGCATTTATGCATTTATAGTAAACACAACATTTATATCGGAAGATACTTGTTCCGTTCTCTCAGACAACTTCTTTCTCATGGACTTGGTTCTGTTTACTCTTCATGAAAAAAGTTTCATTGCTGAGGTTTGGCAATCGCATCCTGCTTAGAATATGACTATGGCAGTTCTCACGCTTCTCTTACTTCCACAATGACCTGTAGGTCATGTGTTTTAATCAAGTAATATCTAATATATTATATATATATATATATATATATGTATATATATATATATATATATATGTGTATATATATATATATATATATGTATGTGTATATATATATATATATATAAATATAAAATATATATATATATATATATATATATGAAGAGGTGGGCGTAGGCATCTGTGGGTGTGCTGAAGCTAAGGGCTAGGTCGGAGGGGGCAGGTTGGAGAGGCGTCGAGGAGTATGAATCAGCGTTGACTAATGTTAGTGAGCTAAATCGACTAGAAGATGGAAGTGTGAGAGGAATTCCGCACTAGGGATTAGCAATGTGACGCCAGCAACGAGAAACTCCCAAATATATTTGGCGCTTCCAAACGATAATGTAAGGGTTTCATAACCGCGGGTGAGTATTGCAGATCTGTTGGAAACTACCAAGCGGATGTCGTCAGATTTAGACAAAGCACGTCGTGCTCTGGAGAGTGGCCTTGGCAGAAGAAAATGACAAGCACCCGTATCTATTAAAAGACGCACAACCAGACCTGCATCATGTAATATGAAAATATTAGGAGGGGAGGCCACGGCCAAAGCGATGGAATACTTTCAGGTTTTTTGGCCATGGATAAACATTTCTTTGCAGCAGCCCCGATTTTGGAGTGGTAGTAGCATAAGTGTGGCCCAGGGACGTCAGTAACTGGCTGAAGATATCGTTGGTTGGGGTGTAAGCAAGGTTGGTGTGTAAGTAAAGGGTAGTATATGTGGGTGATGGGTGCCTTTGTCGCTGCTCCGACACATCACAGGGTGGGCGTCTGTGTCCTACCCCATTCACGTCAGCTTCGGTTGATGTTAAATAGTTGTCAGG
>NC_090741.1:95095231-95102731 GCF_036898095.1 Palaemon carinicauda | reverse complement strand
GACCAGACAGGAGAACAATACTCAAAACAAGGTAGAATGAAAGAATTAAAACACTTCTTCAGAATAGATTGATCACCAAAAATCTTGAAAGACTTTCTCAATAAGCCTATTTTTTGTGAAATTGAAGAAGACACAGACCTTATATGTTTCTCAAAAGTAAATTTACTGTCGAGAATCACACCTAAAATTTGTAAAGAGTCATACATATTTAAAGAAACATTATCAATACTGAGATCCGGATGTTGAGGAACCACCGTCCTTGACCTACTTACAATCATACTTTGAGTTTTGTTAGGATTCAACTTCATACCCCATAATTTGCACCATGCACTAATTCTAGCTAAATCTCTATTAAGGGATTCACCAACCCTAGATCTACATTCAGGGGATGGAATTGATGCAAAGAGAGTAGCATCATCTGCATATGCAACAAGCATGTTTTCTAGGCCAAACCACATGTCATGTGTATATAGTATGAAAAGTAATGGGCCAAGAACACTACCCTGTGGAACACCGGATATCACATTCCTATAATCACTATGGTGTCCATCAACAACAACTCTTTGAGATCTATTACTTAAAAAATCAATAATAATGCTAAGAAACGACCCACCCACTCCCAACTGTTTCAGTTTGAAAACAAGGGCCTCATGATTAACATGGTCAAAGGCAGCACTAAAATCAAGGCCAATCATACGAACTTCCCGACCACAATCAAGGGATTTCTGTACAGCATTGGAGATTGTAAGAAGGGCATCACATGCTCCAAGGCCTTTACGAAAACCAAATTGCAAACTAGGGAGTAGATGATTACTTTCAGCAAACCTATTAAGACGTTTTGCCAGAAGACGTTCAAAAACTTTAGATAATATGGGAGTTATGGAATTGGGCGGTAATCAGTGGGACTTGAGCTACCACAAACACATTTACATAGAGGAGTAACATTACCAATTCTCCAACTTGTGCTAAAAGCTCCTCTTCTTGCTAACTTGCGCAAAATAACAGATAACTTTGGAGCTAAGAAATCTGCTGTCTTTATAAAAAACAAAGGAAAAAATACCATTTGGGTCTACACCTCCATAAGCATCAAGGTCCATCAACAGAGCTTTAATCTCACGAGATCGAAAAGCTAAACTAGTTAGTTTAGCCTCAGGAAAACAGGAATGAGGAAGTTCAAGTTTTTCATTACTCTGTTTACTGTCAAAAACATCAGCCAAAAGGGTTGCCTTTTCCTTTGGACAGTGAGTGACTGAGCCATCTGGTTTGAGTAAAGGAGGAACTGTTGCATCTACACCAAAGAGTGCAGATTTAAGGGTAGACCACCATTTATGTTCCTGAGTTGTACCAGAAAGTGTTTCTTTTATGGTTAAATTGTACTCCTTTTCAGTTGAGGCATAAACTCTCTGAGCAAAAGCTCGAAGCTGAGTATAGTTGTTCCAGGTCAAATCTGATCTGTTACCCTTCCAAAGTTGATAGGCCTCCTGCTTCTCCAAAAAAGCACGTTTACAATCATCATTGAACCACGGTTTGTCCTTCACTCGGTACCTTAGCACACGAGAAGGGATACGCCTATCAATTATGTTGACTAGATTCTCATTCAAAGGGACAACAGGATCTATACTATTATATAATTGTGACCAATTCAAGCACAAAAGATCATGTAAAATCCCATTCCAGTCTGCTTGGGATTTCATATAAATTTTACAAGAATATGATATATCAGGGACAGGCTGCTCAGTCTTCACTAATAATGAAATCAAGGCATGATCAGATGTCCCAACTGGAGAGCCAACCTTACCAGTTATAACGCCAGGGGAGTCAGTGTATACAAGGTCCAAGCAATTACCAGACCTGTGAGTAGCTTCATTTATGATTTGCTCACAGCCTGATTCAGAGGCAAAGTCTAAAGCTCTTAAGCCATGGCGATCGGTAGGGGAGATAGAACTTAACCACTCCCTATGGTGAGCATTAAAATCACCAACAAAGACAAAAGAAGCCTTTCTATCATCTTCTTGTATCTTAGCCATAATGGTAAGAAGACAATCGAAGATAGAATCATCCATGTCTGGATTCCGGTAGATTGAACACATATAAAAGTTGTTATGCCTGCCACAAACTTTTATTACCTGAATCTCATGACATCCACATTGATAGCAGGACCTATGAGAAGCAGGGTACTCGGTCCTAATATACACCGCCATTCCCCTGGCCCTAGGGATGGCATCACGTTTCAACATTATTGGCTTCTTAAAACCAGTTATAAGGAGCTCAGATGAGTGCCTCATATTAGAAACCAAAGTTTCTGAGCATAAGAGAATATCATACTGTCTGGACGCAACTGTAAGGTCTTGGATATTTGCATGAAGACCACGAATATTGCAATACAGAAGACGACATTGACGAAATCTAGGACGTACTGGTCCCGGATTTCGCTCAATGTCTCCAGACAGCATAAGAATTAATAGAAATAAAAAAGAGACATCATACTTAAAAACTAGATTAACAAGAATTATAACAAAAACAATATGTACAGAATTATAAACAAAGTGATTGATGATACCCATAGACTATAGTAAAAAGTCGGAAAAACTGGTCAACATGGAGGAGCCGATACACCATGCAAGGCTAAATACCCTCCAGGATAGCCACTTCAACTGAAGGGAGGACAGTAAGGATGGGTTTGAGAAGAAAAAGAATCAGAAAAAGGAAAAGACAACCTCTTGATAAACCACCAGGCATCCATGGCCCTTCTATTAAGCCTGCCCAACACACCATTTCAAAAAAAACAAGAGGAAGAAAAAAAAAATAAGATAGAATAGTGTGCCTGAGTGTACCCTCAAGCAAGAGAACTCCAACCCAAGACAGTGGAAGACCATGGTACAGAGGCTATGGCACTACCCAAGACTAGAGAACAGTGGTTTAATATTGGAGTGTCCTTCTCCTAGAAGAGCTGCTTACCACAGCTAAAGAGTCTCTTCTACCCTTACCAAGAGGAAAGTACACTGAACAAATTGCAGTACAGTAATTAACCCCTTGGGTGAAGAAGTGTTAAGTATCTCATTGTTGTCAGGTGTATGAGGAAAGACGAGAATATGTAAAGAATAGGCCAAACTATTCTGTGTAAGTGTAGGCAAAGAAAAAATAAGCCGTGACCAGAGAGAGGGATCCAATGCATTACTGTCTGGGCCAGTCAAAGGATCCAATACCTCTCTAGTGGTAGTATCTCAACGGGCGGCTGGTGCCCTGGCCAACCTACTACCTAATTTAAATAGATATAGTTTTAAGGTTATGGTTGATTTTTATGTCCTTCTTGTCTAAGAGTCCAGTTTATGATAAAGTAAGTTGGAAGTTTGTTTTGTGGAGACAATTGTCTGTTATAGAGTGATCAAGGGTGTGGGGGTTGTTTTGCAACATCCCGCCACAGTGTGAATATTTTTCGAAAACAATTATTCGAAAAACAATTATTCGAATGACATTTGCTGTAAAAAAAAAAAAAAAAAAAAAAAAACGCTGTGCCATTCTTCAAGTGTGTTGTTAGTCCTAGGCAAATCAGTATTGACTCTCAAAACAAGACCACATATTTATTTCAAACATAGGACTACGTCGATGACATCTTGAAAGACGACCAATCCACAAATCTTTAAAATAATCTAAAATACGATTTACATTTCGAGGATATATATCTGAATCTAGTAAGGTTTCAAATGATTCAGTAACTTTGTTTACGGGGACAAAGGTTAGGGCTAACAACATTCATATTCTTAAAGCAAATTCGGAATATGTATCGTATCTCACTTTCAGACCACAATCACATAGCTTTCGATACAATCATTGGCCTAAGTGGAAAAGGCATCCAGAATGATTTTAAGAATAGGCTTGCATTTTTCACTTGAAATGTATTCGGCCCTCACTGAAGGGCTGTAATACTCCGAAGATAGGAAGTCCTTGGTGCTTAATATCCTTCACACCGTTTATTACCACCAAATAATCGGATATTGTCCAAACAAACATTTGAACAATTGCCTATCTGAACAATTTCCTATTTGAATAATTGCCTACTTGAAAAATTGCTTATTAGCGTAAGGTTCCAACAACATTTCGAATATTTATCATTTCATATAATTGTCCTTTCGAATAACTTTCTTTTGAACAATTTTTCATTCGAATAATAGTTTTCGAATAATTGTTTTCGATTAATGGTTTTCGAATAATTTTCATGATACGATATATATATATATATATATATATATAAATGTATATATATATATATATATATATATAAGATTGTATAAGAAAAAACTCAAATTAAAACTTGAGAGAAAGAGGGTGTCAATTACGTCTCCAAGGTCATTCAACACTTGCATGGCTTCTGCTTTCCTTGTGAATTTTACCCCCCCCCCTCAAAAAAAAAGCCACGAAAAAAATCCTAAAACCTGCAAAACTGCATTAATATTCTCTAACTTTTCTAAAAACCAGAATGTTTATGGCCGAGGTTCCGTTTGTTTATAAACTTTGATTTTTTTTTTTTTTTTTTTTTTTTTTTTTTTTTTTTTTTTTAAAGTTTTATTTTCTTTTATAGATTTTTGCCTACTACTCTGCTTTTATACCTACAAATATTTTCAGATTTGTTTACTAATAACATTGTTTCGTCTATCTGTCACTCTAATTTCTCGTTATGACCCATAATAATAATAATAATAATAATAATAATAATAATAATAATAATAATAATAATAATAATAATAATAATAATAATAATAATAATAACAGCAACATTACGGTTTACTATTCCTTGATATGATCCTCAGTTTTATTAACTCTCTCTCTCTCTCTCTCTCTCTCTCTCTCTCTCTCTCTCTCTCATAACTGCTGCTTTTTCATAATATATTAAGTGCAGTGCAAAAAGGAACATACATCATCAATGCAAAAATTAATTTACGCTTTGCCAAAAGAAATGACACAGAAATTAAATATATATTAAGAAAATATTATATTAAAAGACTACTTGAAAAAGGAAATAATTTCACAAGAAATAAAAATCTTCATCCAATATCCCATGCAATCAGTTATGTAAATAGAGCATAAATTCTCGATGTTTAACGAGTTTAAATAGGAAATAAATTATTTGTGGATTCAATTTCATTAGAAAGGTCGGTTCTAATGAATTATTTTATGCCAAGAAATTCATTATTTTATACCAAAATATTTGTCCTTCCTGGAAATAGGCGTTCCATTATAGCTAGTAAGAAATAGGGTTATCCTAACCAATGAACTAAGTCTATTCTCATCATCATGAATATTAATAATGAAGGTCAAAATGTACACGAGAGAGAGAGAGAGAGAGAGAGAGAGAGAGAGAGAGAGAGAGAGTTACAAGGATTTTGGATGTTTCAAAGAATTTTAGTCCAACCAATGTGACTCCATTTGCTCTTTAGTAGAGCGATTTAGTTCAAGCATTTAGAGAGTTCTTATCATCTTGTCTAACTTATTCTCGTTTACCGTATTACTGTTTACTACATCCGTTGGAAATCCATTCAAAGTATTTGCTAGATTGTATAGAAACAAATTGCTTTACAAGAGAGAGAGAGGAGAGAGAGAGAGAGGAGAGAGAGAGAGAGAGAGAGAATATTATTTTTTTAATTTCTACGAGATATTTTCTGTTTTTTTCATGGTGGAAATTTCTCCCTTTTATATTTTTCTCATCAATTTTCTACAACTGTATTGTATCATTCCAACACAATTACATACAGAATTGAGATCACATTGTAATAGAGCTCATTTATTCCTAGTATCAATTTCTTAATCATATTGCAAATGATGAAAAATAGAAAAACAAATTTTCATTCCTGTTCTCGCCACTAATCGTACTCCATCTCATTCTATATTTATAATTTGCATCAATGGAAACACAATTTGGTTTATAAAAATCAGTGGATAAAAGCGAACGAAGGCTTTTATAAAATCTAAATTGTTAAAAATAATTCTGATAATATCGCAGGGAGTGTGCAGAAGTCTTTATTAAAATTACCTAATTGGGATGACCACTGATTATGTAAATCAAAGTAGTGAGTGTTTTTTAAAGTCGGGATGTTATTACAATGGATATATTTATGCAAAAGAATAGAATAGAAATTAGAAATGATCCATGTCTGATCAGGAAGAATTCGAGCTATTTTTTTGATTGATGATTATATTTGAATAATGATAACTCATGAGCGGCCAATATCCTATGGAGCAAATAATTATAATATAGGGTTGAGGTAGCCAATGTGGTAAAGTCCCCAGACTGGGATTCTTGTCTTGGTCAAACTCGTTAGATTCTTTGGTTGCTGCAACCTCACCAACCTTGGGAGCCAAGGATGGGTGCTTTGTGGGAGCCTATAGGTCTATATGCTGAGCCATGAACAGCCATTGCAAGGCCCTCCATGGTCCTAGCTTAGGTGGAGAGGGGCTTGGGCGTTAATCATATGTATAAAATGATCAGTCTCTAGGACATTGTCCCGCTTTATAGGGCAATGTCACTTGTCACCTCCCTCTGCCATTCATCATGAGCGGCCTTTAAGAAAAAGGTAAATAATGAAATGTGTCAGATTAAAATGACAGAGCTACCTTCGCTGCATATTAAAATGTTACAGATTTTTATTATCTGTATATCAATTAATTAAAACCCAATTAGTAACTGAGCTAAGACCAGGAAAGACCAGGCGATGACTTCATAAGACTTGGCAGCCACTACTTGCTTAAAAGGATGGTAAGGTTCTGTTCACTTATATCAACCATCAAGCCGTAAGTTGGGTTCAAATATGAAACCAATAGATTGCAAGTTCCTTATGTTCCTCACGGGCAGGAATTTTCTGTTAGAATAATAATAATAATAATAATAATAATAATAATAATAATAATAATAATAATAATAATAATAATAATACGATATAAATCCTTCAAAAGCAACTTTATTATATTATTTATATTTGATATCAGCATACAACTACTTACTTTTATTGGGAAGAGACTGAGACGAGTTCTTCTCTCAAAATAAGAAAAAAAATCCATCTTCCAACAATATATAATTGTCAGTGTTAGTAATAATATAGGAAAAGCCTACCAAGTTTATGTTATTTATTAAAAATTAGGTATCAAAATTAAATTAATTCTTTTGAAGGGTAAAAACTAAACTGCATTCTTGATAAACATGCCCCACTTTGCCGAAAAGAGATTTTCTCTTTGAAAAAACGGATGTTGAAATGTACAAATAATATATAATAAAATCTCACCAACCTTTGGAATTCGACTTCCTGTCTCCCAAAAGGAGGAAGGACTCAGAGACGTCCAAACTCCCAAAGCTTCAAAAGAAATGGAACCCCGAGGGGAAAGGTAAACAAAGCTCAAAGAGTTGTGGAGCCATTTGAACAGCGTCTATGGGGCCATCTGGAGTGGAGGAGTTTGGGTGTGGGAAAAACAACTTACTCGGTTTTTATTTAGAAAAGTTTCTCTTTTAAC
>NC_090741.1:95085231-95090231 GCF_036898095.1 Palaemon carinicauda | reverse complement strand
TACCCATTGTACTTTTTGTATTGTTTTGACTCTGATTCATTATTATTATTATTATTATTATTATTATTATTATTATTATTATTATTATTATTATTATTATTATTATTATTATTATTATTATGTATTATTATCTCTGGATATAAACATTATTGGTATTAATGAATTTCTAGTTTTACTTTAAATTTCATTTCACTATTTCATAAAAAAACTTCTTAATATTTATAATGTATTTTAGCACATATAGAAGAGATATCATGGATAAAATAATTATTTTCATCATTACTTTTTCAATAACTATTATGATCATTATGTAAACTTACAAACAATAACACTCACCAAGTGTCAAAAACTAGTGAAAAGGAAAAGAAGCCTCCACAAAACGGGATGGTCCGCAAGTAGTTAAAACCAGCGAATTCCATAGAATCAATAATTACCAAACAGAGATAAACATGACATATACAAATATATAAAAGTCAAAACTGATCTGAGGAGTGCCATAGCCTCTGTACTATGGTCTCCCACTGTCTTGGGTTAGAGCTCTCTTGCTTGAGAGTACACTCGGGAACATTATTCTATCTTATTTCTCTTCCTCTTGTTTTGTTAAAGATTTTTTATAGTTTATATAGGAAATATTAATTTTGATGTTGTAAATGTTCTTGAAATATTTTATTTTTCCTTGTTTCCTTTCCTAACTGAGCTATTTTCCTTGTTCAGGTCACTGAGCTAATAGCTTCCTGCTTTTCAAACAAGGTTTGTAGCTAGGCAAGTAACTACAACAACAACAACAACAACAACAACAACAATAATAATAATAATAATAATAATAATAATAATAATAATAATAATAATAATAATAATAATAATAATAATAATAATAATAATAATAATAATATGAATTGGAGCTTATTATAAGAGGAAAAATATCTAAAATAAGAAAAAAAAAAAATAAGAACGAGACATGAAAAGATTTTATTCATAATAGTCGACGAGTATTGTTTCATGTTATAGGATTTTGTTATAGTTATGGTTTTAAACCTGTTATATGTAACACAGATGCATGTGTAATTCTTTCCTATATCTTTTGAAAGATTCAATTTAAGAATCATACATGGAAGAGGTGGAAAATATTGAAAACTATTGACAAATACTGATATTTCCATCAAGTTATTTCAATTAGGGAATCATCCACGGTATGGTTCAAGCTTATGATTTTAACCCTGTTTTTATAAAACATACAGATTTATGTGTAAATTCCCTTGATATCCATACATGAAAGAGTGGAAAAACATTGAAAATTACTGATGAAAACTACAGACATTTCCATCCACTCGTTTCTATCAGGAAAGATCCTCGGCACTCTATCACATTAAAGAGAGAGAGAGAAAAAAAAACAATAAAAACCGTTTCTGAAAATCCACCTAATATCAAAGTATAAAATATTAAAATTTCTCCGAAGCCTTTTTATATACACTGGAAAAAGAGAACCTTTTGGGAATATAGGAACCGAAATTCTGTTGATGTCAGCTTTACGGGAATTCTATTGAGGTCCTTCCAGCCACTAATCCTGGAATGGAATGTGTAATGCGAGGGAGAGGACGAGAGGGGTCATTCCCGCCTCTAAAACAGGAATAGAATGTTTAAATGTGAGGGAGACTGTGATAGGGCCGGTCCTCCCGAAGTTGGAAGGAGGATGGTTACTGTCTATCTATATATCTATCTGTTAATCGAAATAAATGTAAGACATATATATACATACATACCTAACATATATACTCAAACACATATACACACATACATACAATATATATATATATATATATAAATATATATATATATATATATATATACACGCACACATCATCAGCCGTTACTCGTTCACTGCAATACGAGGGCCTTAGACATGTCCTTCCACTTGGGTTTTTTTATGGTCTTTCTGTGCCAGTCCACACCCCGCAATTTTTCTTATTTCGAAAATGTATCGTCTTGTCTTCCTTACCCTATTTTTTAGAATCTTTCGGGGCCCATTCTATTATTCTTGATGTCCACCTGTTGTCTGTCGTTCTCATTATATGTCCATTCCTGTTTTTACATGTCGTTAGAATATTGCTCCTTTTCTGTCACTTAGTGTTATCCCAATTATTATTCTTTCCTTAGTTCTTTGAGTTGTGACTAGCTTATGGTCTAAGGCTTTAGTAAAGCCTCCAGTTTCTCACAAATAAGTTGATACTTGTAGGATAATCTTATTAGATATTTTTTTTATAGAAAGAGGCATTTTACATTTCATAACTTTATTATTTTTATGAAATACTTTCTATTTCATGCTTATCCTTTTAATTTGGTCTCGTGTCCTGGGAAACACATATTGTTTGTCCTAAGTACGTATATGCATTAACAATCTCTAAAAGTGTGTCCATAACTATTATTTATTGTCTCTGCATTTTCATTGAATATTATCTTGGTTTTACACATATTAACTTTCAGTCCTACGTTACTACTTTCTCTATTCAAAACTTCTATCATCTTTTTTTATTCCTGCCATGATTTACTAAACTCAACTATGTCCTCTGCAAATCTTCAGTTGTGAATTAAGTCCTACATTTTTCCAACCTAAATTTTTATAAATGTATATAATTGGTAAAAAATATTCATCATAAACTGACTGACTAATAATATTTCTTTTCCACACAACGTTATTCTAAGATTAGTTTTTTCAAGATAAAAAATATATCCGATAAAATTTGCATAATTTCAATCATTGTGAACATTGCTCTATATTTCTTAACTATTTGCTCCTACAGTATATAAAGTCAAGTGTTTCGCTATTTCCTTCCTTAGATTACTAGGTATTTATGACAGTTAACAATCATAGAAGGAATTTTGGTTTACATATTTTCATGAATAAATGTAATATTACCATTATGAAATTAGTAATATCACTTAATTTTAGCTTCAAATTATCAGAAAATTATTCACCAATGGGATATATTTAATCCACGTTTGCTTAATAACCAAAGCAAATTTAGTTTTTCCCATTATAAAATGGGAAGGAATGATATAGGCAAATATAATAAATTAAATCTCTCTCTCTCTCTCTCTCTCTCTCTCTCTCTCTCTCTCTCTCTCTCTCCTGAAACGCAATATAAATTACTGTCACCAATATATTAACCCGATGATACTGAAATTGAAATGTTGTAAGTCTGTATAGGCCTAATTCTGTTTTCAGCAGGTAACATATTTTAAGTATTATACCATTAGTAATATTAACATCATTGCTGTTATTACCTTATTATTATTAATAATTGTTGAGTGGTACTCACTTTGCAGTATATATTGAAATTATATTTATAACACTAATGATATTCATTTATATAATTGTTTTATTTTTTTATCCTTATTCAATAAAAGTGTCATATATGAAAAGTAAAAGATGAAAAAACGGGGAGTTTTAGGAAATATAAACGATAAAATTAGAGATGCAAGGAATAAGAAAAGATTTTTTTTTTTATGAGAAAATACAAAAGAAAATGAAGTGTGGATGAAGAATCTGCAATGAAAAACTAATTATGATGACATGTTCATGTAAAACACACACACACCAAAAAAATATGATTTTCTCTCCTTCCTCCGAAGGTTAATATTATTTCCATACACTTCATTAGCTGGAAGAGACAACATAATTAACTAACTTCTTCTGCCGGTAAATATTGTCTGTACAAAGGTTCACATAGGAATAGAAACTTTCAAGTTGACAGATTTATAATTAAGAAAGTTCTAATATAATACGAACCTTATTCTTCTTCTTCTTACTGTTTATTCAAACTGAGCAAACATTTATTGAAACGTTTAAAAAACAGAATTTCAATTAGAATGAAATCAAAGGTTCATAATAATTTTGGGTGAACATAAAAAAAAGCCTTTATGGCACTGACGCAGCTTTTCAAAAACCTTTTTTTTTCCTATCGTCAAATGATTTATATAAACTTTTTTTGTTTGTGTGTGTAAACAGGAAAATGTAAAAAATAAAAATGTCTGACGTAATAAGGCATACATTTTTTTTTAATTCTCAAAAGATTTAGATAAACTTTATGTTGTGTGAACAGCAAAAAATACTTTGTTTTAATGACGTAAGATTTCATAAATCTTTTTCTCTCTAATAATAATTAATGTGCATAAAATCTAATTAGCGTGAACATTAAGAAAAAAAAAAGAAATTCCATTAGTTTTAATGACGTAGTATTTCGAAAAAACTCTTTTTCTCTTAATAAATGATCTACATAAAATATAATTTTTGTGAACAGAAAAAAAAAGAAAAAAAAAAAAAAAAAACAATGCGGCAATGACGTAGGTTTAAAAAAAAAAAATTTCTCCATTCTTTTTTAATGATTTATGTCAGGGATTATCTTCTCCCTCATAGTATAAAGCACGAACGCATGTTGCAATATATTTTCCCCTGCTTTTGTTTTTGATGTTGTATTGATTTATACGTCACGTAGAATGAAAATATTTTTACGAGGAAATATATAATGGTTGCTGATAATACTTTTTTAGACAAAATTTTTTATTATGTGTTTTACGCACTCACATACACACAAATACACACACACACACACACACACACACACACACCACGGTTTAGCTTATTTTGCATGTCTCTGTAATGAAAAATAATCATAAAAAATAAACATGAAAAAAACTCAAAATGATATAAATTGTATCAATGGCAGTAGTAACAATAACTATCATAAGTATAATCATCACCTCTAATATCATCATCAATTAATATGTAAATATATCGATATAGAAAAAGATAAAGTAGTTATTTGGATGCAAAAGAAAGATTCCCAGTATATAACAAATAAAAGCGAAACATTTAGCTGAATTACTCGGCCCCCCGCACCCCCCGACAAAAAGGAAATTATGGTTATGTACTATTGAAATATATATAAAAAATGTAATTTATCACAAATCAGCTGATAAATATGTTAAACAAGAAGTAACAT
>NC_090741.1:95075231-95080231 GCF_036898095.1 Palaemon carinicauda | reverse complement strand
GTTTTTTCCCTAAATCGAGATTTTGATTTTTGGTGAATATTTATTTCTAGGTATCCCTCCATCACCAGCTGGGCTTTCACTAAAGTTATTGCTCGTTTTTTTCTTGCTGTGTGCTTATTTACTGTTCGATTTTGATAAAACTTTGTGTGCTTGTTCCAGGTGGATAAACAAACATAATGACAGAGCGAATTTCAAGTCAAGACATTAGTTTCTCACTGGTCACCATATAACTTTTAAGTCGCTAGCTCCGATTTTCAAATTTTTATTCATAAAATCCTCTATTTTCCCTGTAGGATGATAAAACTTACAGAGGATATGCCTTATTATAGTGCTAATAATGCCTGAAAATTTCATTAGCGTGTCTTGATCAGTGTATTTTTGGGAAATATTTATTATGATTAGCACCCATTCAAGATAGCCCAACATTGAGCCTACCCTTAAACAAGCCAGGTCATCAACATACAATTTAATATTCACAAGAACTCTCTCCAAAGGAGTAAGTTTATCCAAGGAGGAATCACGGCCTGCAAAAATAAAAAGAAAAACACTTACGAACACTTCTAACTAACTAAACTATCGCACTATAATCAAAGATAAATAATAAATTGTTCCTATAATTCACAATCACGACAAGCAAATATAAAGAAAACTGTACTTTCTCAGAATATAAATAATCACTTCCACTCTGCTCAAACAATAATAATCCAGCGTTCACACACGCAACTGCCTTAAGGTGCAGTCAAATCAAAATAAGCATTCACCTAAGACATTCACCAATGTCGTAACCTAACTAAAAACATAAACAAACAATCTCATTTAAACCAACAGTCTTTCTCACAACAAACAATTGATACACTAACTACCCATCTCTCTTTCTCTCTCTCTCTCTCTCTCTCTCTCTCTCTCTCTCTCTCTCTCTCTCTCTCTCTCTCTCTCTCTCTCTCTCTCTCTCTCAGGATTTGGCAAAAAACAAAAATAAAAATAAAACAAAAATAAATCCTCCACATTCCTCCCCCCTTACTTTACCAAATCCTTCTCACACAACACTTACATTATTTTTTTCATTACCCAGTCGCAGTCGGAAATGGGACCTCTACTCCGAGTAACTGGGCCTTCATACACTTTCTCATTCGCTTCTTCCTTATCACAATCATTCGCTACAATAACACTATTCCCATCTAAATCCCTATAATCTAATATATCATGTACAATCCCATCTACCTCACTATCATCTGGCCCTAAAATCTCACTTATTTCCGTCAGCAATTCATCCATTTCTTCCAAACCATTTTCTACTTTAATAAAAGATTCATTCATACTACTTATCATTCTCCTATCTCTCACTCTTGTATTCATCATACTTTCTTTTACATCATTTAATGAAATACCACACACATTATAGGTATCATTCATACTCAGCCATGATTCATCTGTATTAATACATTTATCTTCCAAACTCACTTGCACATTCACACCCTTGTCATACTTATTTCTATTCTCACTTTTACTTATAAATTTCCCCTTCTTTCATCCTTATTTAAAGCTCTCGTATTCTTCCTTTTCATATATTCAACTAACACCAACTGTTTACCTTCTAAACCTAATTCCTCATACATACTAGGTTCAAACTTGTTCCTTTTCAACCATTTACTCATCCCATTCTCTTGGATATACTCAGGTACCTCCTTCCATTTACGCAACTGGTTGTGGTGTGCCCTAACTCTTTCCACATTACCATCCACACACAACTTACCCAACACATAACTTAATCCACTCGAACCAACTTCTAACACCTCATATGGGCCTTCAAACTTGTCACGCACCTTATATACATTCATTTTACCCTTTTCAATTACTTCTTTCAACACTCTCTCACCAACTCTGAAGCTTTCAAACCTCTCATTTGCTTTTCTCCACACATCTCTATCATCCTCCGACACACCCAACTTCGGTCTTACTATCTTTTCAAAATTCAACACAAGCTTACATGGAGACATACCCGTACTCTTATGAACTGTTGCATTGTAAGCATACAGCACTCTACCAACATACAAATCCCAATCATTATCGCATGCACTCATCATTTGCAAAATTTTAGTTAGTGTTCTTACAGTCCTTTCAGCCAATCCATTCGCACTTGGTCTATAATGAGTCGAATACACATGTTCAATACCCCATTCTCTTAACATCTGCTCAAACTCCCATCCAACAAACTCAGGGCCATTATCACTTAACATTCTCGCAGGCTTACACACACACATCGGCAACATCACTTGACCAACCATTCTTGCAACAGTTTCACTCCGTTTATCCTTGATGGGTACTACATATGTAAATTTACTCATGTGATCAACCATAACAATCATTCCCACATGTCTTCTCGCAGTCACATGCAACGAAACACAATCAATCACAAACATCTCAAATGGTTCTTTCATATGTAATATCAAAACAGGCGGATTACCATGCACTCTCTGATACTTCCCTTTCTGGCAATCTTCACACGTAGTCGCTACATCCTTACATATCTGACTCAACCCAGGTGTAAACAATCTCTCCCGCATGCATTACCACAATTTATTCTTACCCATATGCCCCTATCTGTCATGCACTAACATACACATACTTACAGCTGCATGCATCGGAAACACAGGAACATATATATCTTCATCCATTCCTTTATGTAGAAAATAAACAATATTCTTACACACAATAAGTTTCTTACTTACTTTTTTATACACCTCTAAATCAGACGGCCATTCTTCTACCTCAATACTATTCAACATACATTCACATAACCTTTTAATTTCCACACATTCCTCTTGCATTTCTTCCACCTCCTCTTTAGTCAATAGATCATCTTCACTTCTCGTAATATCAATCATACTAACAAAATTTGCCATAAATACACTATTATCTTCTATCACAACTACTTCACATCCATTCTTCAGAAGCAAACCACTATCAATATCAACTGATAGATCATGCAATCTTTAAAAATTAATCCCTATCAAAAAACTACTAGGCATCCCATTCTCTCCCATTACAATTAAATTATGTTCCACCTCCATACTTCCCAGTTTTACTTTCAAACGAACTTCTTCCCAAACTAGCAAACTTCCTTTACCTATCCCATGAATTCTCACACTCGTACATTGCCTTTTCACTTCCCAATTGTACCGCTCTATTTCCTTGATAACAGACATATTCACTAATGACACTTGCGCACCTGTATCAATTAAACTACAGTATTCATTCTCATTTATACCCACATACGTCATCATTCTTCCTTTTACACCATGCATACAAATGTTTATTCTCCTATCAATAGGGTCATTCTTGTCACACCTATGTTCATCTTCGCTATCTTCCATGCTCATACCACTCAGATTCAAGTCACTCGGGCAATCCTCCTTCTCACTCAACAACTTGCAACATCTTTCATTACATTGTAACCTAAATATATACTCACTTTCAGTCTCCTTATTTGCCCGGTATTGCATCGGACGATTCCACCCAAAATACAAATAAACAGTGACACCATACAACATACTTCCTACCAACAATACTTTTGATAACAATTCACCCTCAAGCACACTATCCTCCTTATATGCCATTTCTTTCGATACTTCATTCCTAACACTCATTCTAAGCTCATCTACACTAGCAGGTATATCCTTATTCAAACCCTTCAATCTAAACTTATTCAACCCACTCAAAATACATTTATACACCATGTCCTCCCCTTCAATACTTAGTACCACCACTAAATCTTCCGGCAACCTTTCAAAATTACTGTCATTCTCGCTACTATCTTCTATCTTACCATGCATTCTTGACATCGCATTTGCTATCACATTCTTACTCCCAGGTACATATTCTAGCTTAAAATCAATTTCATTCAAATCCTCTATTGTCCTCGCAACCCTAGCATTCACACACTCTTTCCTAATCATGTACACTAAGGGCTGATGGTCAGTACGCACAATAAATTTCACACCATACAAAAATACTTTCAACACTTTCATGCAAAACCGTATCGTAGCCAACTCCCTTTCAATTGTGGAATACTTTCGCTCGGCCTTATTAAATGCTTTACTTACATACGCTATCACTCTCAACTGTTCATCTCCATTTATTCTTTGCATTTGAACCAAGCAACCACCCATACTAATCCCATAAGCATCCGTATATAACTCTAGCATACTCGCATGCTAACTATAGTCGGGAAAGGCCAAAGTGACGTCTCTCGCAGCCTCTTCTTTCAACTTTTCAAATGCTTCAATCATATGCTCATCCCATTTCAGTCTCGTACTATTTTTCTTACCTGTCCACTCATTCAAAGGCTTCTCTATTCCCGAATAATCTCTGACAAACTTCAGACCAAATTCAATCAACCCAAGAAAACCTCTCAACTCACGCACCGTACGAGGACGTGGAAATTCTCTCACCTTACTCACAAACTTATAACTCTTCCTTATACCCAATTCACTCACCATATGCCTAAGAAATTCCACCTCCCCGGCCAACCATGTACACTTTTTAAGGTTAACTTTCACACCAACTTTTATCAAACGTTCTAATACTGCTTCAAGCAACTGCATGTGATCCTCAACAGTCTCACTAGCAATCAAAATATCATCTATAAAAATAGTCACCTTCTGTCGATCAAACCCAGCCAAAACTACATTCATCGCCCTCTGGAAGGCAGCAGGCGCATTATCAAGGCCAAAACTTAATCTTCTAAATTGATAATGACAATTACTACTTAAAAATGCCGTAATGGGCCTGCTCCCCTCTGCCAGAGGCATCTGGTAATAGCCCCTAACTAAATCTAACTTTGTAAAAACTTTCCTACCATGCATCTTATACACACAGTCAGACACTACATTCATTGGGAAACGTTCTTTAACAGTTACTTTATTCACCTTCATAAAATCAATACACATACATAAACTTCCATCCGGCTTTCTTACAGGTACAAAAGGGCTATTCCAGGC
>NC_090741.1:95065231-95070231 GCF_036898095.1 Palaemon carinicauda | reverse complement strand
TAGATTTCAGGAATTCAGCTTCATTTAAAAATACTGGCTGAAGATAATGTAATCCCGGGTCAATGAATTGAATATGATGAGGGTTTGTTGATTATAAAAGATAGGTTTGGGGAAGATATAAATAATGCAAGAGGGGAAGGGAAAGGATAGTGATAATTAAAAAAAAAAAAATTGTAGAGGTAACTGTTCACATAAAAAGGTTTAGTAAAGAGGTTAAGGAATAGAAATGGACTGCCAACTGAGGGGATTGGAAATAAACTGCTGTGGTGTGATGGTGACACATTAGCTGATTGGCTGATCAGACTTTGTAGGATATGTCTGGACTACGGAAAACATCTGAAAAATAGAGTGGATCAAATTTTCCACATTATGAAAATAATGTTTACAATGAAATCTGTGAAGATAGTAAAGTCATATCGTTATTTAGTATTCCAGTGCATAAGCTAATTGATTCTGATTGAAAAGAACCGTTTTGGTTCAGAAAATCAATAAGGCTTGTGGTATGTAGATTGGGCGTCAATGTTGAAACGGTTAACCAAGAAGTTTTAAAGCAATTAGTCTGAGCTGTGGGCAGTGAAAAGGTTACATAACTCTATTTCAGGAAAACTATATTTTCTTATTCTACATGGTGAAATACTGAAGAAAGAACTTGGGTTGCATTTCAGGAAGTGCAATTTCAACTCCATAGACCGATACGTCATTTTTGCTAAGATCAAATTAGCAAAATTGGCCATGTTCATGTTTGTTAAAATAAATCAGCTAGAAACTACACCAAAAGCAAATACTGCATACATTATGAAAAATCATGGATGGGAATCGACATTTCAGCAACATTCATCAACCTAATCCATCATTTGAACAGACACAAAGCAAAAGTTTACCGAATTTTCTGAAAATTTGCCTTTCAGATTGATACTTGGCTCATTTTCTGTGGCATTCTATTCGCTTAATAATCTATAAAGATCCATTAAACTAGTTAAAAACACTTCGTTATTTAGTTTTTTCTCTAATAACGACTTTATGTTTGAACTTGTGGTTAATTTGATGGTTCGGCAGGGAAATAGTGAAGAAATGTTACCCCTACCCCAGAACAGTGATATTACGCTGTCTAATATGAGTACACACAACTCTAGAAAAAATGGTCCTATCAAGAAAATTTTCTTGTAAATGTGGGGTTTTAATGACAAAGAAGCCAATTGAGTCATTTATGTCATGTTTGAAAGTGTACTTTTACAGATAATCCTTAAATTGATGTGAAATAGTCATATTCAAATATAAAGTATCGAACTTGAGAGAAATAGGAGATGCTGTGACATGGATTTGCATAGCATGGGGACCAGAAATAGAGAGATCATTTGTCATATTCTAATACTGAAGGCAGTAGACATAATACACATCATCGATATTTAGCACATTCGAACAATCTGGTACATTCAATTCGGTGCATTGAAAGAATTTGTCTGATATGAAACATGTAAACTTAGGGATATTGGAAACTAATACCTGTGCCTCCATGTAACTGTGCATGCAATAAACAATTAAACAAGTAGATTTTTGCAAACTGTTTCACATTGCCTCCACATTTGAGACTAACCATTCTGTGTGGACATATTGACCTGGACATTTCATACAAGTACAGCAGACTAACCACTTGTGTTCTAGTACTTTCCACGATGTTGATGGTATCAGATCTTCCTGTTCATATTCATAACCATAGTCATCTGGCTTCAATACCACCACATTTTCTTTGTCCAAGTAAATATCCAAACAATGCTTCATGGTGTACGCATTGTACAAACTATACTTTATATATAGAGAAATTCCTTGGCTGATAGGAGGAAGGTTCTGGAGGGAACTTGCTTTTGTGTGATAAAACACCTCAGATCGATACTTTGAAATGTTTTTTACATCATTCTCTGGCTTAAGGACTTTGATTAGCTATAACCCTTCACTCTTTAACATTTGTTCTGAGAGATTCGGGGACATTCCAAAGAGCTTCAAGGTATCTGTGATTGGGTTTTCAAAGCAGCCCTCTTGGTGATATTCACATCCAGTTAGACTGAGCCCCCCGGCACTGGAACAAGGTGTGAAAAGAAAGGTATTGAGTCATATCTTCCGCTCCAGTGCGCAACCAGACTACCACAATGCCATTTTGGATAAACACAGGCATGTTGTAGGGCAGGGCAACAGTTACATCAGTATCATTGGATATCACTACGGATACCTTGTTCCCGGCCTTGAGTAAATCCAGTATATGTATTGGTATGCGAAGGTCAGCCTCTTCATACACTGAGGACTGCTGAAGGAACATCATGCATTTTGTTTCTTGGTGAACCTTGATGTATTGTCACTCTTCATCTGCTGTTGAGACTTGGCCGAGAACTGCCGGATATTGTCCGGTATCACCATTCACTTGAAGATGGCAGTAGATCAGGTGCTCAACAACGAGCTTATTTGTGTTTGAAGGCCAGAAGGTTCCCATGTCCTTTGGCCTTTGGAAGTGACGATCTATCAGTGGAACAGTACTCAATAGTAACTTTATCATTACGCCTTTTTTTTTTTTTTTTTTTTTTTTTTTTTTTGGCTGCCTCCAACTAAAGGAGCACTGGATTACATGTCAAACACAGTAACATCGGCTAAATTCACGGTACTTAGAAGTAAGGGAGAGGAACCCAGAGGAAAGATCATCAAATATGGACTTTCCAATTTCGAGCCTTGAGAATATTTGCCATTACCTACATCTACGACAAAGGCAAAATTTTTTTGATGATCATACTTGCAGTCCCCAGGCTCGAGGTGCATCTCCATTTCTCGAGTGAAGTGACTTTTGATTGGCATTTATTATCATCCTGTCTTCAACATATAACAGAAGAGAGGGTGCAACGTCATACTTCAGAAGGTCCTCCTTGGTGACACCTGAATCACGAGTGAGTTCCAGTGTTGTACCAACAATATACAGTAGATATTCTTGACTACTGTCATAACTGAGCTTTACTTTTGACTGTATTCATTGCTTTCAAATTTATTTGACCTATGCTGTTGGTGATTCTTTGAGTTTTGGCGAGGAATCTATCTTTTCTGACAATTATGTACTTTACTTTTCCTTTGAAAACAGCATTTAAGAAGTCAATTCTGATGTCTGTTGACATGAGCTCTTTTGTTACAAAACTCTGCATGGTTTCACATGCACCCCGAAACAAGGGGGACCCTCTCTCCTCTATGAACTGCACCATTGCCTGCACACGAGCCTCCTTGCAGTCTGTAGTTGACAGCAAAGCTTCGTGGTGATAGTAGGATTCATGTCTGTTGTCCAGCACCATAGTATATTGACGTTTTAGGTTCTTTACGGCCATCATTTCATGATATAATAAGTCTTACTGAGCCCCATACTGTTTCAATTTGGCGTGTCAAATAACTCCATTGCTGCACTTCAAAGGGAAGTGCCTGCAGTCTGATGGTGCAGTTTGATGTAAACGTCGTATGGGTTCAAGGTAGACTGAGTACCAGCAGAAGAAGTTAGTTGAATCAAAGGCAGTGACCAAGTATGCAGCCAGTTGAACAACATCCAACTGAAATTCCCATATGATAATTTCCAGAAACTGAGCTGAAAACTAGAAGTTTTCATTTCCAGCTGACCTTGTTTCAATGAAGCTGTCAATATCTTTGAGGAATTTATGAGATGAACATTTAACGTGGCCCATGTAATTCTGACTTTCCTTGGTATTGTTTTGTGCATCAGCTGACTTGAGTTTGCTGAGAATACTAAATTCCACCACATATGACTCAAAGTCTCTCTCTTCAAAGAATTCGTTGTAGAGTATTCTTTGGAATGATTCAGCAAGCTGCTAAATGCCTTGCTGACAGCGATTGTAGTGACTTCCTTTGAGAACAGAATTCTGGATGGTTGTTGGAATATAGACTCCAGCCTGAAGCCATGTCATGCCAGCTCCACTTCCAACCAAGATTTTGCCAAAGCATTTCAGGGGAGTTTTCACTGCCTATTTCCATTTCTCCTATAATTTAATATAGAATGATATACAATGAGCTTATACATTTCTTTCATCCTATCGGTCCCCAGTCAAAAAATGTATAAGTTCCACTAGTGTCAAAAATCCTATCCTATATTTCACAAATATGAAAAGATACTTGATTGACTTGATATTTGGGGGGATGGGCAAAGGAAAACATCCAAAACAGCCTGCGGTACTTCCATAGGTTTCCTTAAATTCAAAATGATAGATATATGGATCAGAAATAATGTCAGATTTGTTATACTACACAATTTGAGTACATGATTAATTATAATTATCTACAATTTACTATTTTCGCTGCTGAGCCAAAACAATAAATAGCGGTTCAAATATGTAGACACCATTAGAAATAACACTAAGGATGTTTTTAACAAAGTTTGATGGCTCTTAATAAATTATTAAGCGAATTGGCAACTAAAGAATATGAGCCAATAATCAATCTGAAAGTCCAATTTCGACAAAATTCCGTAAAACTTTTCTCTATATCTCAAAATCAGGGCTTATGTTGAAGAATGCTGCTGAAATGTTCATTCATATCCATTGTCTTTCATACTATATGCAACATTTGCCTTTGAAGTATTTTTTGGTTGAATTATTTCCTTAAACATGAATATAGCCAATGTCACAAATTGCCTCTGAGCAAAAATGATACATCAGCCTGTGGATAAAAACTGTTCCACTTCCTGAAGTGCTACCCAAGATTTTTTGTTTTTTGTTAAGAGTTTCATCATGTAGAACAAGAAAATATAAGAATTTTGCTGTAAAACAGTCATGTAACCATTTCGCCCTCCAGAGCCAGGAATAAATCGGAAAAGCTCTATGCGTCATTCAAAAAGCAAGAAAGGCTTATGATAGAATCACTGGAATTTTAATATCATAGTAATGATGGTACATGGTATTAAAAGTAAGTAGAAAAGAATAAAAGGTGTCAGATTTATATATATATATATATATATATATATATATATA
>NC_090741.1:95042389-95062389 GCF_036898095.1 Palaemon carinicauda | reverse complement strand
AATGATTCCCCATTCTAATACACTGATTGTATGTTATCAATGATTATATAATTGCTAGTAGCTTTATCTTGAGAAATTAAACAGCTTTGAGATCAAACCAACTTGTTATCAATTTCATGCACAAAGGTCTTATAATCTTGATTCAAATAGGCTTAGCTTTGTATGATAAAGTCCTAATTTACAGTGATCAAGTGCGCGAATTAGCCCAGCTATGGAGTGCTAGATGTAGGTCTCTTGACCGGGTAAATTACGAAGGTAGATGGGCGCTTAACAGGTGAAAAATGCATTACTACCCGTGAAGCTCCTCAGCCTATCAGGGTATTAGTTAAACCACGATTTCTACAGCTTGTTCCGTGAGTAGGGGAAAGGGAAAACCAAATATTAAAATATCTTGGAAATAAAAGTTTGATTGTTCTTTTAATCACTAACTTATACAGCTGAGGAGCGATACTCATGGATTCCTAAATATTTTCTCTCATTCTTTAGATTTTATTTCCTGAGCTTCTTCCTCTATCCCCTGATTCACTATTTAATATTTGTGTTTCTTTGTATCATTATTTATTAATTTATTTATTAAATATTATCTCTAAAATGAATACCCTTCTGCCTCGGTGCTCGTCTTAGGGCGTCAACTTTGGTTCTTAGCTTCACTCTGTGCCTCCATAAAAGAAATCTCTCCCAAGCGGCAGCAGAAACACCTTCACTTGACCATTCCAACTTGGAACTATTTGATATTTGTGTGACACCAAGACAAGATATTCATTAGCTGGATTCCGGAATAAGGCATTTGGAGATCTGTATTTCTTTTTCCTCTATCTTAGTTTTTACAATCTCCATCGAAGTAAAAAAAAAAATTGCATTGTGAAGCATGCTTCCATGAATTAAGTGGTGCCCCTCAGATTTTTTATACAATATATATCCCATTCCTCTATCATTATTCCAGTTAACAAAAATATCTTAGTCTATTTAAAGCAACTGGTTAAATTTTACTACAGAGCATTTAAGGTATATAGAGGAGTATAAAATATAATGATCAATCTATATGCAGCGGGACAAATGTTGGTATACGGATCCTTAAGGAAGCAAATCCTCCAAACGCCCAAAAGCAATTATAGTTATTTTCCCCCAAAATCACCCATTATTTGGATAAGCATTTGATTCTAACAAAATAATCACATTATTTATATCCTGTAATGACTATCTCTAATTTTGCCATTTAGTTTCGATATTTATCAAGTGAACAAAGCACTTACGATAAAGATTGAATTAGCATTGTAGTAAAGATTTTACTATATATGTTTAACTTTTTTGTTCAAATGGCAATGCTAATTCTTCAAGGCCAAGATAGCAGACGGTGATATGACAAAGCTCAACAATGGGAATGTAAAATAAATGATGAATAAAGGGAAAGTGGCTTAGAGTCTAAAGACTGAAATGGCGAATACCCCTTAATCTAAATAATTTGGGAAATATTTTATAATTAAGTATCTTCAAGTATTACGAGATGTTACATTCAATGAATATCTATAAACTCTAAGGAGTTTTTAGCAGTCAATGTATCATCTGAAAAATAACGATAAGCTTTTGGGAGCATAATACAATAATTTGTATTGGAAACATTGCATAATAATGACAAACAATATTTTGATATGCATAAATGTCTAAAAAGGAGTTTATGTGCTGTTACATTACTTCATTAACTGGAGTAAGCCCAAACCATTTGATCTCTCTCTCTCTCTCTCTCTCTCTCTCTCTCTCTCTCTCTCTCTCTCTCTCTCTCTCTCTCTCTCTCTGAACGTCCTTTATGTGGGTATAACTCATATATGGTGTTTTTTATTAATATTTTTTAACATAGAAACATAATTGAAATTACTTTTTTTGTCGGTAACTTTAACAAGACTAATGTTAGAATAATCAAATATAGCTGTTAACGGAAGGCATTGTTTAGCTACGACACTTCAATATTTTCTACATGATTTTCTGGGTTCATAATATATATATATATATATATATATATATTATATATATATATATATATATATATATATATATATATATATATATATATATATACTGTCTGTATGTGTATATATATATATATATATATATATATATATATATATATATATATATATATATATATATATATATATATATATATATATATATATATATATATATATATACTGTCTGTATGTGTATATATATATATATATATATATATATATATATATATATATATATATATATATATATATATATATATATATATATATATATATATATATATATATATATATATATATATATATATATATATATATATATATATATATATATATATATATATATATATATATATATATATATATATATATATATATATAATGAGTGTGTATGTGTGTGTGCGTATGTGTGTGTGTGCGCGTGTGTGTGCGTGTGTGTGTGTATGTGTGTGTGTGCGCGCGTGTGTGCGTGAGTGTGTGTGGTTGTGTATTCAGTATTTGTAGTGGATATTTGAGACGTCAAAAGATAACTGAGAATTAAATATGGCAACTCGATTTGTAACATTTCGATGCTTGCGCTAACAAAGACAGCCGTTTACTGTCTTTGATTCACCAAGGTTGGAGAAGGCTCCGCCCATTTCGTAGCAGTAGTAAGAGGAGCAACTCGTTGTCTGTTTTGTCATGGGAACACTAGAGAAATCTGACGAAAGATTTCCCTTGAGTGACGGCGTTCTTTTGATTCTAACCGTACATGTTAAATAGGGCGGCCTAATCTAGAGAGGCGAACTGTAGGCGGGTCATCTGGCAGAAGATAAGCAGGTTTTAGACGATCAATGGAGACCCAGTCTTCTTTGCCCCGAATGTTTAGGAGGAATGCTTTCGGACTGCGTCGGATCACAAGGAAAGGGCCCGTGTAAGGGGCCGTTAGTGGTGGCTTGCTGGTGTCGTTGCGCAGGAAGACGTGCGTTGCAGAGTGCAAGTCCGTTGGTATGTGATACTTCACTGGGGGCTTGTAAGTCTGGCGGCACCGAGTACATTTTCCCACGACGTGACGTATGCGCTGGAGATCGTCGGAGGAGGTCGTAGAAGGGAAAAATTCGGCAGGGACGACCAACGGGTCGCCATACACCATTTCGGCTGCCGAGACATCAAGGGCGTCTTTAGGAGTGGTCTTTAGTCCAAGGAGGACCGAGGGAAGCTGAATAAACCAGTTGCAATCCTTGCAGCGGGACATCAAAGCTGCTTTGAGGGTGCGATGAAAACTTTCAACCATTCCATTGGCAGCGGGGTTGTAGGCCGATGTCTGATGTAGGGTGATGCCCAGGAGATTCGCTAATGACATCCATAATTGAGAGGTGAAAGTTGTTCCCCTGTCAGAAGTAATATGCTGAGGGATACCGAATCTTGAAATTCATCCAGAGAGTAAGGCAGATGTACATGAGGCGGACGTTGCAGTTTCCATGGGAATGGCTTCAGGCCATCGAGTGGAGCGGTCGATGACGGTAAACAGGTAACGATGTCCTTGTGATGTAGGTAGGGGGCCTACAACGTTGACGTGAATGTATGCGAAACGACGCTGAGGTTGAGGAAAGGTGCCCACTCCTGAATCCGTGTGTCGATGTACTTTGGAAGTTTGGCAAGAAGTACAGGCACGGACCCAATCCTTAGCATCCTTAGAAATGCCGTGCCAAATGAACTTTGCCTTCAGCAGCTGTGCAGTAGAACGGCACGAGGGATGTGAAAGGCCGTGGATGAAATCAAACACCTGTCGGCGCATGGGAGCAGGAATCCAAGGTCGCGGTCTACCAGTACTGACATCACAGAGGAGGGTGGTGTTGGAGTCTTCGAGGGGAAAATCCTCCCAACGGAGGGACGTGCATGATGTCCTGCAAGCTTGATACTCTGGATCCTGTTGTTGGGCTTCAGCCAGGGCGTTGTAATCCAATCCCAGTTGAACGGCAGCCAACGTGTTTCTTGACAGGGCATCGGCAACGGGATTCATTTTCCCAGGGACGTATTGGAGGGTGCAATTGTATTCAGCCACGGCGGAGAGATGTCGGCGTTGACGGGCGGACCAGGCGTCAGACTGTCGAGTGAAGGCGTGCACCAGAGGCATGTGGTCTGTACGAATGACGAAGGGCGTACCTTCTAAGAGATGGCGAAAGTGACGGACAGCCAAGTGCACTGCCAGCAATTCTCGATCGAAGGTAGAATAACCCGATTCTGCCTTGGACAGTTTTCTGCTGAAGAAGGCCAATGGGCGGGGCGAGCTTTTGACCACCTGCTCGAGTACTGCACCAATATCGACGTTGCTGGCATCGGTGGAGAGAAGGAGAGGGGCGTGTGGGATAGGAAAAGTGAGAGCTGCAGCAGTTGATAGAGTGACGACCATGGGCTGGAGACCTTTTGGCAAAGGCCCATTTTCTCCATTTCGGCGAACGTCTGTTTGGCGGCTGCCAATCGTTCCGGTGCCAGACGTCTGAATTTTGCGAAGACTGGGGGTCCCGTCGTCTTGATATGGTGATAAATACCGTGCTTGGCAGGAACCGTGGGCGTTTGGCGAAGTTCTGGACGGAAAACTTCCGGGTACGACGTGAGGAGGTGGGCGTAGGCATCCGTGGGTGCGCTGATGTGGAGAGCGAGGTTAGAGGGGGCGGGTTGAATAGGTGTCAACAAGTACGAGTCTGCGTTGACCAATCGTCGGTGGGCGACATCGACCAGAAGGTGGAAATGAGAGAGGAAATCCGCACCGAGGATTGGCATTGTGACGTCAGCAACGAGAAACTTGCAATTGAATTTACCGTTTACGAACGATAATGTGAGGCTCTCGTAACCGTAGGTGGGTATCGCAGATCCGTTGGCAGCTACCAAGCGGACGTCGGCAGATGTAGACAGACTACGTTGTGCCTTGAAGAGTTTCCTTGGCAAAAGAGAACGACAAGCACCCGTGTCTACCAAAAATCGCACGCCCGTTCCTGCATCCTGTAAAAAGAAAAGATTAGAAACATGGGAGGCCACTGCCTCAAGCGATCGTGACCGCATGTTTCGTCCCCGGACAGTTGGTCCCCGGACAGTTAGTCCCCAGACTGTTGGTTCCCGGACATTTGGCCCCTGGACAGTTGGTCGACGGACGTTTAGTTTAATGGACGTTTCGTTTAACGGACGTTTCGTCCCCCGACAGAGAAGGAGAAAAAATAAAATAATTAAAGACATTTATTTTTGGTGGTTAACAGTGCCTTTATTGAAATATAGTATAAATTTATCAAAACCGCTTAAAACTTACAAATTGGATAAAATAAAATAAATGAGATTTAATAAAATGAATAGAATAAATAAAATGGAATAAAATAAAATTTAATAAAATAGGCTTTTAGATATGACAGACCATATAAAAAGATGTCTAAAATCTATTGAGAATTACAAATTATGTGCAATGGCCTTTAAGTACTGTAGTTTATCTAAGTTTTCATAGTCATCTGAGAGTTTTTTTTAATCTTTCATTGACAATTGCATATCTTTTTTTTGTTCTTCTTGGCATTATACCGCATAAAGCATGTTGTATCGTTAGTTCCCAATCATTTTGTTCTTTTTTGAGTTTGGTCATTAGGCGAGATACATTTGGATGAACGATTGACATTCGTAGTTGAAATGCGCGGTGCCAGCCTTCAACCGAATTAATTGTGCGTGGTATTCCTAGCAATGTTTTTTCTTGTACATTCCACATTGAGATATCAAACTGTGGGGGGTCGTCGTCGTCCCCTCTGTACAATGCCTACCCAAGTAGTCTCAAAATAGACGAAAAATTCTTTTAGAACCTGATCTGTTTCCTCGTCTAATGAAGCCATGAATTCATTAAACACATCTATGACATCCTCCTTTGGGAGGAAAGCCAGTGCTGTAAGGCTTTTGATTACGAAAGCATTTCTTGGTTCATTATACCAGTTTTGTAGGCCACATGTCTGAATATTTCTCCAAAGGCATTGGCCAAAGTGGAAAAAACATCCAGAAGTATGAGAATTAGGAAAATGTTTTTCTACACTAGTTATTGCTGCCTTTTCAAAATCAAGTGTTATTGAACTAGGATCCAAATCACGCACTTCTTCAAGTTTAGAAAATATTGTATTGTATGTTTCTTGATTTTTGAATTTTGTAATACAGTACACAAGTGGAACTGTATGATTTTCTTCAAGGAGAGCATGAATGGTATACAGTTGATGGTGTTCAGGAGAACTATCGAACGTACCGTCGCAAAACCAGTGCCTACTTTTCGCCAATAAATCGAGATTACCGTCACTTGCCATTATAATGATGTTTTCCTCTTCGAATAAAACGAATCTCTCACAATATAATTTTACATTTAACAACACTTTATCGTAAGTAATTATTTGGTTGGTTGGTTAACGCTATAAAAATATGTAATATATATATATATAAACTCATAAACAATTTTTCTATAATCCATTTCTCTCTCTCTCTCTCTCTCTCTCTCTCTCTCTCTCTCTCTCTCTCTCTCTCTCTCTCTCTCTCTCTCTGTATATATATATATATATATATATATATATATATATATATATATATATATATATATATATATATATATATATATATATATATATATATATATATATATATATATATATATATATATATATATATATATATATATATATATATATATATATATATATATATATATATATATATATATATATATATATATATATATATATATATATCACACATTCATAATCCATCTTTCTCGTTCTCAATCTTTTTTTTTCTCTCTCTGTCGGAGGACGAAACGTTCGCTAAACGAAACGTCCATTAAACTAAACGTCCGTCGACCAACTGTCCAGGGACCAACTGTCCGGGGACCAACAGTCTGGGGACTAACTGTCCGAGGACCAACTGTCCGGGGACGAAACATCCGAGCACCCAAGCGATGGCCTACTTACATGTTTTTTGGCCACTGACAATCTTTGGCACATTTCTTCGCAGTTGCCCCGAATCTGAAGTGGTAGTAGCAAAACTGCGGTGGATGGGAGGTAGTAAGTGGGTGTAGAAGTCGTTCGTTGGGGCGCGAGCGATTGGTGGGTGGTGGGCGGCTTTGTCGCCGCTTCGGCACGTCACGGGGTAGGCGTGTATGTCCTAAGGCATTCATGTCAGCTTCGGTTGACATTGAATAGGCATCCTCGTCGTCAGGGGTGGAGGGGTTGATGGAGGTCTTGAAGTGGCTGTCCATAAGGGCGTCGGCTTTGGTCATCAAGTCCTTTATGGGTAAACTATCGACATCGGGTATGGCAGCGCGCACAGGTTCAGGTAAACGGCGTATCCAAAGGGCACGGAGTAGGTTCACCTCACGAGGAGAGCCGTCTGCGGCAGGTTGAAGGCGAGCGATACTGGTCATTTCCCTGAGGTCAAGCGAAGCCCTTTGGTCCCCCAATGGTTGTTGCGAGAGCTGAAAAAGCTTTGCTATACGGGCGGCTGGCGACGGCGAGTACTGCTGCAGAAGGTATGATTTGAGGTCGTCATACGCTATTGGGGTGTCTCCTTGTTCACAAAGCCAGTCGGATATTTCTGGGAAGGTGTCCTCGGGTATCGCCGCAAGAACATAATCCGCTTTGGTGGTGAGCGAGTCACGCCCCTGATACGAAACTGGACTTCTGCGCGCTGAAACCAAGCAAACGCCTCTCCGCTGGCAAACGATGAAAGTTTGAATGGAGCGGCCGTAGCACCAACTGCCGTAGAGTCCGCCATAGTACCAACGATGAAGGGGCGAGGGGGTGGGGGTGGAAGGCGGTGGGAGCGAGTCGACTTCCGGGGTCACCAATGTGACGGGCCAAGAGAGGATGTGAACTCAAAGGCAGATTGGAAACGACTGAGTTATTAATTAAGGAACAATCTTCTTTATATACAAAATCTCAAGGCAACAGGACATGACCTGTTCGAGAGACAGATAATGTTACTGAGCAAAACGGAGACATGATCATTCAGGTTCTTTTTAGTGCGAGGGAAGAGCGCAGATACAACCATAATATATACAAAATAATTATGTACAATTGTGTGACACACGGTTGGTACAATATATATATATATATATATATATATATATATATATATATATATATATATATATATATATATATATATATATATATATATATATACACACACACACACACACACATATATATATATATATATATATATATATATATATATATATATATATATATATATATATATATATATATATATATATATATATATATATATATATATATATATATATATATATATATATATATATATATATATATATATATATATATATATACAGTGAGCCCTCGCTACTTCGCGGTTCGACCATCGCGGATTCACCACTTCACGGATCGACCATCGCGGATTCACCACTTCGCGGGTTTTTTCCATAACCCATATATATATACATATCGCGGATTTTCCGGAAATTTCGAAAATACCGCAATATCTGAAGACCCCAAATACGATATTTCGTTACCTGTAATTCCATTAATACTGTAATTAGTAATATCTGCTCTTACTGATTGTTCATTGCATTACATATGACATATAATTAAGCAAAGAAAGAAATAAAACACGAAAAGAGAATGTGATCATACGATAATTCAGTACTGTATACAGTACGTAGTAAAATTAAATCGAACATGAAACTCAAATCAGATGCAGTCATACCATATTAGAATGGTGTAAGGCTGCTGTTGGCTACTACTGTACTGTACATTACTACAAATGTAATGGAAGTGCTTGTTTTCCATGAATCTTTTGTATGTATACGTACGTAGTACTGCATCCAATAATATTCTTTGTTGCAAAAATCACATTTTGAATAAGCGTACGAGAGAGAGAGAGAGAGAGACACACACATCCTACAACAAAAGCGTAAAATAGCGTATGTAAAGCTATTATTATTATTATTGTTGTTGTTATTAAAATTATTATTGTTATTATTATTATTATTATTATTATTATCCTTATCATTATTATTATTACAGTATCATTATTTATTATTATTATTACTGTACAGTATACTGTACACAGGGTATCTTGTAATTTGAATTGGGTTGTGATTGGTGTGTGATATACGTCCAAATGTCTGTATTTATTTTGTTTACTAGTTATGTAATGGGTTGTTCGGAAATTATATTGTAATGGTAGTTGGTGTCTAATGTAAATAAACAAGTGAGAGTTTTGTAAATACCTTTCTTCTGTATGTATGTAACAAATATTGTTAGTCTCTGTTTAGCCGTCAATTTGTATAGTAACCTCTTATTAAAGAGACCTATCATTGTTCGTGTTTCTTTGCCAGCCTACAAGAGATTAAACATGGCGCAGTGAGTAGGATCTGTTCTACTGGTGAAATGATCGTAGTCAGAAGTGATTCAGAATTTAAGATTTGATTGACACGATGGAAGGGCAACTAGAACAATTGACGGAGCTGCTGGCGAAGCAAGCGGATATGGCTCAGAAGAGGGAAGAACGTTTAGCTATGATGTTAGAAACTATGATGAGTGTTCAAAATGGAAATGTTAACGAAAATCGTCAACGAAGTGGAGTTGCTGAAATTTCGCAAAATGATGCACAGTGACGGTATAAAATTCCTCATAGTGCCACACCTGCACCTCACCTGTCATCGTCAGTCTCTTTGAAGGAGTTCGATGCTTGGCGGCATAAATTTGAAGGTTATGCAATGCTGACTGGAATTAAATCATTAACGCCTGCTGAGCAAAGGTCGGTTCTCGCTTCTGTTTTAGATGAAGACTGGACACGAACATTGCGATATGGGCTCTCTTTTCCGGCTGATGCAGATCTTGAAACAATACTTAATGCCATGGAAAGTCACTTACGAGGTCAACGGAATGTAATCGTCGACAGGAGAGAATTTTACCTCAGAAAACAAGAAACTGGTGAGAGTTTCGACGATTTCCTTTGTGGTATCCGGGAAATTGCAGCATTCTGCGATTTTTGTTCATCGTGTATGGACAATAGATTGAGAGACCGTATTGTTGTTGGCACTCGTGATGAACAAGCTCTAAAACGTATGCTAGAAGAGAAGGACCTGAATCTGCAGAAGGCTGTAGATATTTGTCGAGCTTCTGAGAGTGCTAATGAGAATAGCGCTACAATACGAGGTATGATCCCAGACAATATATCAAAAGTTTCACGGTACAAAAGGGACTACAAGAAAGCACCCAACAGTTTATATAAAAAGGAAAGATGCTTCAGATGTGGGAGAGATAGACATTCTGACATGAATGTTTGTAAGGCAAGGGACAAAAAGTGTTCCCAATGCGGAAAGATTGGACATTTTGCTGCTGTTTGTAGGTCAACAGGGAAGGAAACTTCTTCTTTGCTGAAAAAGAGTAAAGATTCAAAGCTAAAATCAACTGGTAGTAAACTTAACAGGGATGTACATAGGATCGTAAGTGATGTGTATGTTAACAGTGCCATTTCTCAAGCAACCCCGAAAGTTCAGATTCACATTACTCATCCTGCAGGGAACTCGTCTATACTATGGACACCGGATTCGGGAGCAGAAGCTACAGTCATGGGGCTCAATGTAGCGAGATCTCTTGGCATATATCCCTATATGCTCGAACCTTCTAAAATTGGAAAGCTTTGTTCTGCTGGTTACCAGACCCTTAATTGTGTAGGAGCTTTCACTTCACACCTTTCGCTTGGTGATCGACAAACTAAAGCTGAAATAACTGTGGTTAAAGAGGTAAAGGGAGCTTTATTGAGCTGGTTTGATTCTATTGCTTTAGGAATTCTACCGGAGGATTTTCCTGCTCAAATTAATCCTCTTCCCGTACGATTGTCTGTAAATCCAGATGAAGAAAAGCGCTTAAAGGACTACAAAGAGAACGAAGACTCTACTTGTAGGGAAGTTCATTCTCCTGTTGCACTTCCAAGGTGGCCTTATGAACGTGATCCAACTGAAGAAGAAAGGGCAGAGCATGCTGCAGCTTTGGTATCCGCATTTCCTCGGGTATTTGGTGCCACAAAAATATTGAGGGAGATGCATGGAGGTCCTATGCATATAAAGTTGTCCGAAAATGCAAGACCATTTGCTGTGACAGCCCCGCGCACTATACCATACAGCTGGAGGTCTGAAATAAAGGATCAGCTTGATGAACTTTTGGAGAAGGATGTTATCTGTAAGGTTGAGCATCCAACAGAATGGTGTCATCCTATAGTGCCTGTTGCTAAAAAGCCAAATGGAGTAAGATTGTGTGTTGATCTCACTAAGCTTAATAGGTATGTATGTAGACCCACTTATCCTGTACGATCACCACATGATGCAGTAGCTTCGATAAGCACCGGAGCAATGTGGTTCTCTACACTAGATGCAAAAATGGGATATTTCCAAATCAAAATTGCAGAAGAAGACCAGGATCTCACATGTTTTATCACCCCATGGGGTCGCTATAAATTCAAGAGAGCAGTAATGGGACTTATTTCTTCAGAGGATGAATACAATCGAAGAGGAGACCAAGCTCTTGGTGATATACCACAAACTGTGAAGATAGTTGATGATATTCTTGCGTATGATTATTCTTATAAGGATCACCTAGCCCATATTATTTCTATCTTGCAAAGATGTGATGAATATGGGATAACTCTTAATGATCAGAAAATTTGCTTTGCAAAACGTGTTGTTGATTTTTGTGGATATAAAATCTCAAGTCATGGCTACACAGTTGATTCTCGCAAAGTAATGGCTATTGCAGACTTTCCTGTGCCACAAAATATAACAGATCTTCGATCTTTTATGGGACTTGTGAATCAGCTTGGAAGTTTTTCTTCAGTGATTGCACGTGAAGCACAACCACTCAGAGATTTACTGAAGCAGCGTAATGAATGGTGTTGGACTGCACAACATGATTTGTCATTTAAGAGAGTGAAGGAAGCACTTACTGCACCCCCTGTACTTGCACATTTTGATGCAACTTTGCCAACCATGTTGCAGACAGATGCGTCACGACTGCATGGTCTTGGGTTTGCTTTACTTCAAAAGCATGGAACGGACTGGAAACTAACGCAATGTGGCTCAAGATTCCTTTCAGATGTTGAAACAAGATATTCTGTAATAGAGCTGGAAATGACAGCCGTATTATGGTCAATAAAGAAATGTCATACTTACTTGGCTGGATTACCTCATTTTGATGTTGTGATAGATCATAGACCATTGATACCAATTCTTAACAGTAAATCACTTGGTGAAATTGAAAACCCAAGACTTCAACGCATGAGAGAGAAACTAAGTAATTTTAGTTTTACTGTTAACTGGCAGAAAGGAAGTGCTCATTGTATTCCGGATGCTTTATCACGTGCACCAGTTCAGGATCCTACAGAAAAAAATTGTTTGAAAGACGATGGATCCACTGATCCTTTGCATGTTGCAATGGTGAATGCCCTCGACATGCATGAAGATGGCGTACTTCTAACACCTCTGAAGGACAAAACACTGGAAAAGATACGTGCTGCTGCTGAACAGGATGCAGAATACAATTCTCTTCGGGAGATTATAATGAAACGTTTTCCTGAACACTGCCATAATTTGGAAGTAGAACTCAGACCTTTCTGGAATATACGTGATATGCTTGCTGTAGATGATGACCTAATTGTTTATGGAGCAAGACTTCTTATACCCAGGAGACTTCGACGTGAAACCCTTGAATGTCTTCATGATGGTCATCAGGGAATTGACCGCACTAAAAGGAGGGCGCGGCAAACTGTTTATTGGCCTAAAATTGACAGAGATATTGAGAATATAGTTTCTTCGTGTATCAAATGCCGTTCTCTTCTACCAAATCAAAGGAACGAACCTTTATGGCAAGAAGAAGATCAACCAAGTAGAGTTTTTGAATCTGTATCTGCAGATTATTTTCATGCCATGGGTCGAACTTATCTTGTTTATGTTGATAGGTTGTCTGGGTGGCCTTGTATATCTTCCTGCCAGGGTATAGCTTCTGCAGCTAATCTAATCCGATCATTGAGGGCTATATTTTCAGATACTGGTGTTCCTGTGTTGTTGAAGACTGATGGAGGACCACAGTTTGCTGCATCAGCTTTGAGACGTTTTTTATCTCGTTGGGGAGTAGAACATCGCATTACTTCGCCATATAATCCGAAGGCAAATGGACATGCAGAAGCATCTGTGAAAATTATCAAGAAGCTGATAATGACTACTACTAAGAATGGGAATCTGGATGCAGATGAATTCGCCCGTGGAATGTTAGAGCTTAGGAACACACCTCGTGCTGATGGCAGATCACCAGCCCAAGTTTTATTTGGTCATCCCCTCAGGTCTTTTATTCCAACACATCGTCGCTCATTTGCCAAAGAGTGGCAAAGGAAGGCAGAGGAATGTGATGTTAAGGCAGAGTATTTGCGAAGTCAGGTGAAGCAACGGTACGACAGTACTGCCAGACCCCTTTCTCATTTGAAAATGGGTAGTTATGTTGATGTTCAAGATCACAACACAAAACTTTGGAATCGTCCAGGTGTTGTTGTTGGCATTGGAGCCAGGCGAGATTATCTTATAAAGTTGGGCAGTGGACGTATTCTGTGGAGAAACCGGAAGTTCCTGAGACCGCATCGACCTTTTCTACCAATATATGGATCAAGCATTGATGCAACTAATACTCCCAATAAACCAAAGGATGAGGAGAGGTCGCAAGATAATTCTACTGCTGAGGTTATTGAACAACCAGTTTCGCCTACACCAGCTCCACGTCGTAGTTTGCGGCATAAGAAAGAACCTGATCGTCTACAAGTAAAATGGAACAAAAATACATATGAATAAGAAGGATCTTCAGACGCTAGGAGTTATATATTACCCTAGACGTCTTAGGGGGAGGTGTGTGATATACCTCCAAATGTCTGTATTTATTTTGTTTACTAGTTATGTAATGGGTTGTTCGGAAATTATATTGTAATGGTAGTTGGTGTCTAATGTAAATAAACAAGTGAGAGTTTTGTAAATACCTTTCTTCTGTATGTATGTAACAAATATTGTTAGTCTCTGTTTAGCCGTCAATTTGTATAGTAACCTCTTATTAAAGAGACCTATCATTGTTCGTGTTTCTTTGCCAGCCTACAAGAGATTAAACAATTGGTTCAAGCGCTGATAGATGACGAATCAGAACCCAAGTTTTGTAATCTAGCCTCTGATTGGTGTTTTGACCGCTTCTCCAACCTGCAGCATCTCTTTCTGCGGTCACTTTGTCTCCCGCTGTATCGCTGTGTTGACGTTGTTAATTGTGAACTTTAATCTGTGCTGTACGTGACTGTTTTACGTTGAACTTTTTGTTGAACTTTCTGTTAAACCCTACTGTACAATGCCTCCCAAGCCTTCTGCTTCTACTAAGGCTGGTAGTGAGCCTAAACAGCACCGAAAGATGATGACGATTGTTGAGAAGGTGACGCTTCTTGATACTATGATAAAAGACAGTAGAAGTTACGCGGCCGCAGACCTCGAAGACCTGACGAAATCGGGCAGTGAAGACAGTGAAACACAGGAAGAGATCCAAGAAAATGTCGAAGAAACGGTCTTAACATTAGAACGGCTTGCCAAGCTCTGCAAGCTTGCGAATGAGGTGAAAGAAATGACGCAAGAGTGGGACGAGGATATGGTTCGTTCTGTACAATTCTGCACCAAGATCGATGAACACATTGCTCCCTACAGGATGCTCTTGCGAAAAAAGAAGCAGCGGCAGCAACTTCCGATCACAATGCCCTCAGAAGAAATTGAAGAAGTGTCTCAGGAAGAAGTTGAAGAGGTGTCCCAGGAAAAGACACCTCCGTCTGAAGAGACGTAAAATACTATTATTGGCTGAACAGTAGAAGACATAATCAGCTTCATCATCATCATTTCTACTGTGCAGCAAATTCATCGCCATCATCATTCAAGTTTTTCTTGAACTTCTTTCGTGGTGAGTACAGTAACAATCTTTATTTTTTACTTTAATATTCTAACATTTTAATATTTGTGCCTGTTTTATAGTTTAGTAATGTATGCATTAAGTTAAAGGGAAGGTTTTAAAATCCTATCATATTTTTTTTTGTTTAAAATTTACATTTACGTACGTAAAACAATCTCTCTCTCTCTCTCTCTCTCTCTCTCTCTCTCTCTCTCTCTCTCTCTCTCTCTCTCTCTCTCTCTCGTAAACTGTTTTCCTGCTTTGCTACGTACAGTATGTACTGTATGATTTTATATAGATACAGTAAATAATATTTGTAATAACATATTTTGTAAATGCATTTACTGTAAATATCATTATTTATCACTTTCATCATGCGCGTTAAATGCCTTCTTTGTTCTGAGCGTGGTTGTTTACTGAGCGTACTTTATGACGCCGTCGTTTCAGGCGGCGTCATAAAGAAAAACATTTCATTTGGAAGTCCTAAGGAAAATTAAGTAAAACATTGGTAATAACAAAATCAACATACTGTATACATCAATATAATCGATGCAAAAACTAAACTATACATATATGTGTACACTAAATGAGTTTGTTTCTTCATTATGATCAGAGATAAACGTAAACAAAACATTGGTTGCCATTTTTTATCGTGCTTTTTAGCGTGTTTAGGAAACGCATGATATAAAATCGCCTTTAATATTTGTGCCTGTTTTAGTTTAGGGTACTGTAGTACATGCATTAAGTGTTTTGTACATTAAAGGGTAGTTTGTTAACAGTACTACGTACAAGGGAAGGTTTTAAAAGTCCGAATATACATGTTAAATAAATAGGTAAATATGGTGTCAATACTTCGCGGATTTTCACCTATCGCGGCCGGGTTTGGAACCTATCTACCGCGATAAACGAGGGTTCACTGTATATATATATATATATATATATATATATATATATATATATATATATATATATATATATATATATATATATATATATATATATATATATATATATATATATATATATATATATATATATATATATATATATATATATACTTAGAAGCATGCATATTGTGTGTTTGGCTTTTGTACTACTGAATATTGACTTGCTTTAGAAATTCTTCGTAAATGTCGATGTAGTTGTGGTAGCTATTACTTTAAGACTCTAGTTTTCATATCTTTTATACTTCTTAATATCTTCAAGTATGTTTTGTGGGGAGAAGGATAGTGGCCATTCAAGTTGAAACTCATTAATGTGCCGTTAATTCTCACATGCTTGAGCAAATGAAAGTAATCCTAAATTTATTCCTTTAATTGAACTGCTGGTACCCAGATGACAGCTATAAAGTCAATGGCTGAAACAGCTTTTCCCTTAAAAATATATATAGAGAAGTATTATTTTCTGTCGGGCCATACACATATACTTTGTAGATATAATTGGCCAGAAAATGCCTCCGAATGACTTATCAGGGATGCTAAAATTATATACACACACAATAAATGCGTGCATCTAGTGATTTCTGAAATCATGGGCAACATAATGTTGTAGTGTAGGATGACTATCCAGGTGTTTCCTGTGTATGTTAAAAGTGTCTTACAGGTGTCTGGTTTCAGTTCCAGTTTCACCAGAATATATCATCACCAGAACGTCAGCCGTTTAAGCCCACCACCGGAGTGTGGTTTCCGAAATACAGTTGTAGGCTCTCCAGTAAACAGCTTAAACTTAAAGCCTGGGATCGATCTGCTGCCGAGGAATCCTAGGCAAACATGTTACCACTGTACTATCCAGTCATCTAGAGGAACTTCTGCTGTAAGACCTCATAACTCTTACATAAGTAAAAGATATCAATTTTCTAGGATCTGTACAAATCACCTAGTTTTATCTGACCCTTCCTAATTCCTTTGTTACTGCTATTATTTCAATTTAATTCTATTTATGATCTTGACTTGTTTCTGGTACAGTCAAATTCATCCACTATATAAATGCCTTGTGACATAAGTAAATGGATGGAACAGCTACCACACTAAAGATAAGCAAATGGAGAAGCATAGCAGTTTTTTTTTTCCAGATTAGGAAATCATCACAAATAATGCCCAAAACCTAGGAGATACTGCCTTCTGGTAAGTGAAGAAATTACTGAATGAGATACAGATGGCATGGAGAGTGTAAGACCTAAGCCTCTCTTACAGTGGAAAAGTTATTAAAGTGATTGAAGCGATGACAGGGCCATCCAGTTGGAGTGCTCTTTGTTGAATTATTGATATAATAAGACGTATGGAGGAAAGGCCATTTAGCCTCTACCAAAGGGCTAAAATATTAAGCATGGCACATTAGCAATATTTTCGTCGCTATCAGACCAACAATAAAAGCAGAGAAAATTTTTAATGCCACAAAAAACTAATTTGGTCGTTCATTGTACACAAGGACGAGATCATTCCTTTTCTTGGTGCCATCATTGACGAGAGACAAACTAAGTTTAGCACAAATTTTACAAACATGGTACCATATTAGTGAGAGAGGAAAAATTCAACTCCTTCAAGGGGCCAATTCCTGATATTCACGACAGGAGTGACTTCTCCCATTGCAGTAACTGAAAATATGTCTATGCAAAACTGGAACTTCTGTGACATTATACAGAACACGAGACCCTAACAAAGGCCCGAAAGAGAAGACAATATAAAAAAACCACCATAACTATTGTCGATAATTTCAATTACATGTTGACCTACAAACAACATACAGATGTCTTTGGAGAAAATATCCTAAAGAATAACACAACTGTAAATGTATCCTACGAGAAATAACTGGTTAGTCTTTAGCCGTCCTATTATAGTAGACAACCGTGTAATAAGGAACAGCATTATCCCTATTGGACCTGCCAAGACCAGGACCAATATGGTTTGCAAGCATGTAGATATAAATTAGAAAGGTCATTCAATGACATATATAAGAAAGCAACTTCAAACCAATTGTTACACCTGGCCATACATCAGCATTTTGGCCATATACATAAAAATGGCTTCCTCTTAATGAACTAATTGTATATTCTAAAATCATTCATAACGAGATAGCTCATGATAGCTGAAGTCGTGAGACTGACTGTGTTCTACATTCGGGCAAAATTAAATCTGCTATGATAATGCAGGGTAAAAGAAACCAATCTTGCAAAGCTTTCGGATTGACCAACCAGATCTTTCAGCCAATCTCAAATATTCATGATTTTCCGTTTTATATCCTCAATTATTTTGGAATTCTTTTTAACATCTGAAACATTGTGATGGCCTATTGGACATGTCCCTGCCTGGCGATAGATTGCCTGGGGCTCGAGTCCCGCTCAAGCTCGGTAGTTGCTTTTGGTGTCTGCAACATCACCATCCATGTCAGCAAACGATGGGAGGGGGGAGGGGAGTGGGTTTTGGAGGAGACAACCAAGCTAGGAATAGGGAGGGCCAGGCAAAGGATACATTGCATGGCCCTCCCTATTCCTAGCTTGTTTGGGAACTAATTATACGTCTCTATGGTCAGTCTCTAGGGCATTGTCACAGACCATTGCCATTGCCACTCATGAACAACATTTAAACCTTTAAAAAGATTCAAATAATATTAAGATATACAGGAAGAGTTCTCTATAAAACAACTTTAGCATACCATTTGCGCTGGAGTTTAAAATTCACTGCCGGTTCGCCATTGACTCCATTTGGCGTAACAGATTCTTCGTAACGCTGCATAACCAAGTCACGGTTAATTACGCCGCCATTAACCTTGTTATTTGATGCCACAGCAATTTCCCTATCCAGAACTAATTGAGTGTTCCATTCCATTGCGAGAGGGACGTTTGTAAATTGATACAGGCTACCCATTGTACTTTTTGTATTGTTTTGACTCTGATTCACTATTATTTATTATTATTATTATTATTATTATTATTATTATTATTATTATTATTATTATTATTATTATTATTATTATTATTATTATCTCTGGATATAAACATTATTGGTATTAAAGAATTTCTCGTTTTACATTAAATTTCATTTCACTATTTCATGAAAAACTTCTCAATATTTATAATCTATTTTAGCACATATAGAAGAAATATCATCGATGAAATAATTATTTTCATCATTACTATTTCAATAACTATTATGATCATTATGTAAACTTACAAACAATAACACTCAACAAGTGTAAAAAACTAGTAAAACGGAAAAGAAGCCTCCACAAAACGGAATGGTCCGCATGTAGTTAAAACCGGCGAATTCCATAAAATCAATAATTACCAATCAGAGATAAACATATAAAAATATATAAAAGTCAAAAGTGGTATGAGAAGCGCCATAGCCTCTGTACCATGGTGTTCCACTGTCTTAGGTTAGAGCTCTCTTGCTTGAGAGTACACTCGGAAACATTATTCTATCTTATTTCTGTTCCTCTTGTTTTGTTAAAGTTTTTTATAGTTTAAATAGGAAATATTAATTCTAATGTTTTAATGTTCTTGAAATATTATATTTTTCCTTGTTTCCTTTCCTAACTGGGCTATTTTCCTTGTTCAGGTCACTGAGCTTAGAACATCTGCTTTTCCAACTAAGGTTGTAGCTAGGCAAGTAACAACAACAACAACAACAACAACAACAACAACAACAACAATAATAATAATAATAATAATAATAATAATAATAATAATAATAATAATAATAATAATAATATGAATTGGAGCTTATTATAAGAGGAGAAATATCTAAAATAAAAAAAAAATAAAAACGAGACTTGAAAAGATTTTATTCTTAAAAGTCGACGAGTATTGTTTAATGTTAAAGGAATTTGTTATAGTTATGGTTTTTAAACCTTTTTATATGTAACACAGATGTATGTGTAATTCATTTCTATATCTTCTGAAAGATTAAATTTTAGAGTCATACATGGAAGAGGGGAAAATATTGGAAACTATTGACAAATACTGATATTTCCATCAAGTTATTTCAATTAGGGAATAATCCAAGGTATGGTTCAAGCTTATGATTTTATG
>NC_090741.1:95029889-95032389 GCF_036898095.1 Palaemon carinicauda | reverse complement strand
CACAACTCCTCTCTCGGCCCGTCACATTGGTGACCCCGGAAGTCGACTTGCTCCCACTGCCTTCCACCCCCACCTCCCTCGCCTCTCCATCGTTGGTAATATGACGGAGGTGGACTCTACCCCAGCAGTTGGCACTGCGGCCGCTCCATTGAAACTTTCACCGTTCGCTAGCGGAAAAGCGTTCGCTTGGTTTCAACGAGCTGAAGTCCACTTTCGTATCAGGGGCGTGACTCGCTCAACCACCAAAGCGGATTATGTTCTCGGGGCGATACCCGAGGACACCTTCCCAGAAATATCCGACTGGCTTTGTGAACAAGGAGACACCCCAATAGCGTATGACGTCCTTAAATCATACCTTCTGCAGCAGTACTCGCCGTCGCCAGCCGCCCGTATAGCAAAGCTTTTTCAGCTCTCGCAACAACCGTTGGGGGACCAAAGGGCTTCGCTTGCCCTCAGGGAAATGACCAGTATCGCTCGCCTTCAACCTGCCGCAGACGGCTCTCCTCGTGAGGTGAACCTACTCCGTGCCCTTTGGATACGCCGTTTACCTGAACCTGTGCGCGCTGCCATACCCGATGTCGATAGTTTACCCATAAAGGACTTGATGACCAAAACCGACGCCCTTATGGACAGCCACTTCAAGACCTCCATCAAGGCCTCCACCCCTGACGACGAGGATGCCTATTCAATGTCAACCAAAGCTGACATGAATGCCGTAGGACATAAACGCCTACCCCGTGACGTGACGAAGCGGCGACAAAGCCGCCCACCAGCCACCAATCGCTCGCGCCCCAACGAACGACTTCTACAGCCACTTACTACCTCCCCTCCGCCGCAGTTTTGCTACTACCACTTCAGATTCGGGGCAACCGCGAAGAAATGTGCCAAAGATTGTCAGTGGCCAAAAAACGTGTAAGTAGGCCATCGCTTGTGGCAGTGGCCTCATATGTTTCTAATCTTTTCTTTTTACAGGATGTAGGAACGGGCGTGCGATTTTTGGTAGACACGGGTGCTTGTCGTTCTCTTTTGCCAAGCAAACTCTTCAAGTCACGACGTAGTCTGTCTACATCTGCCGACGACCGCTTGGTAGCTGCCAACGGATCTGCGATACCCACCTATAGTTACGAGAACTTCACATTATCGTTCGGAAACTGTAAATTCAATTAGAAGTTTCTCGTTGCTGACGTCACAATGCCAATCCTCGGTGCGGATTTCCTCTCTCATTTCCACATTGTGGTCGATGTCGCCCACCGACGATTGGTCAACACAGACTCGTACTTGTCGACAGCTCTTCAACCCGCCCCCTCTAACCTCGCTCTCCACATCAGCGCACCCACGGATGCCTACGGCCACCTCCTCACGTCGTACCCGGAAGTTTTCCATCCAGAACTTCACCAAACGCCCACGGTTCCTGCCAAGCACGGTATTTATCACCATATCAAGACGACGGGACCCCCAGTCTTCGCAAAATTCAGACGTCTGGCACCGGAACGATTGGCAGCCAACAAACAGACGTTCGCCGAAATGGAGAAAATGGGCCTTTGCCAAAAGGCCTCCAGCCCATGGTCATCACCCTTACACATCGTTCTGAAGAAAGACGGCTCCCTCCGTCCGTGCGGGGATTACAGGCGCCTGAACATGCAAACAGAACCGGATCACTACCCCCTCCCAAACATTGCCGACGTGACCTCCTACCTGCACAAAGCGAAGGTTTTCTCTACGCTCGACCTCCTGAAGGGGTATTATCAGGTGCCTATGAACCCAAAAGACATCCCCAAGACTGCCATCACCACTCCGTTTGGCACATACACCTTCAATTACTCCTGTTTTGGCCTTTGTAATGCTGGGGCGACGTTTCAACGTCTCATGGATGGCATCTTAGGGGCCCTCCCTTTCTGTGTATGTTATGTGGACGACATACTTGTGTTCTCCTCCTCAAAAGAGGAACACCTCCTTCACCTGCGCATCGTGCTCGACCGCCTGCAACAAAACGGCCTTGTAGTCCGGTACGACAAGTGTACCTTTGGCGCCAACGAAGTGTCGTTCTTAGGGCACCGTATCACTCCTGAAGGAGTCCATCCCCTCCCTGAGAAGGTAGCAGCCGTTCAGAATTTCCCCACGCCCTCGACCGTCAAAGCTCTGCAGGAATTCTTGGGCATGATCAACTATTATCACCGTTTTCTGCCAGCCATTGCCACCACTCTTGCTCCCCTCTATGCCTCCCTCAAGGGCAAGCCAAAGGACCTGAAGTGGGGTCCCCTTCAAGAAGCAGCCTTCTGCAATGCAAAGAAGGCCCTATCAACTGCTGCGGCTCTCACTTTTCCTATCCCACACGCCCCTCTCCTTCTGTCCACCGATACCAGCAACGTCGCTATTGGTGCAGTACTCGAGCAGGTGGTCAAAGGCTCGCCCCGCCCATTGGCCTTCTTCAGCAGAAAACTGTCCAAGGCAGAATCGGGTTATTCTACCTTCGATCGAGAATTGCTGGCGGTGCACTTGG
>NC_090741.1:95017389-95024889 GCF_036898095.1 Palaemon carinicauda | reverse complement strand
TGTCATACCATGATTCATATCCATACTGTAACACAGAACTCACTAAACTGATATATGAGTATTGCCTGGTTTTTTTGTTTTGGTAATTTCAGGCGATTCTATTTCCAAATTTATTTTACCTAGCCACTATATATTTTTTTATATATATATATATTTCAATAAACTATAACTCTAAGGATCCTGTATCATAGATCATAGTTCCTAAATATCTAAACGATTCTACCTCATTAATCCTTTCTGCTTCCAATGATACTTCATCTTCCATTGTATATTCCGTTCCCATCATTCCAGTCATTCTTCTATCTATCCTAATTCCAAACTCCTGTGATATTTCACGCATTCTGGGAGATATATATATATATATATATATATATATATATATATATATATATATATATATATATATATATATATATATATATATATATATATATATATATATATATATGTATATATATATATATATATATATATATATATATATATATATATATATATATATATATATATATATATATATATATACCTGTGTGTATATACATATACATATATATATATATATACATAAATATATATATATATATATATATATATATATATATATATATATATATATATATATATATATATATATATATATATATATATATATATGTTTATAGTAGATTATGTTAATGTAAAAGAGAGAGAGAGAGAGAGAGAGAGAGAGAGAGAGAGAGAGAGAGAGAGAGAGAGAGAGAGAGAGAGAGAGAGAGAGAGAGATAATTGCAGTAAGTTATGTAACTGAGGTAGTAGAAAGGAATGGAGATTGTCTTATGAAGGCTGCGAGAAAGAGTCTGTTAGATTTATACGCTGTAAAAAGTGAGACCAAATTAATGAATGTAATACCAACAAGCGGAAGAGCTTGAGACATATGTAATCAATATGTGGTTGAAAACTATAGGTAAGATAGACTGCAATTAATGTGGGAAATAGTTGGTTGAAATGCTTTCACGGTATGTAAGGTAAGTAAGCTTGACATGAACGATTGATTTGAGAAAAAAAAATCAATCCTTTTTATTAAGCTTATTTATCTTACATGCACGGAAAAAAATGAGGAGAGCATTTAAGGAGTAAGTTAAGAAAAAAAGATTCATATTAAAAACACAAAGAGCGTATAATTATTATGAACAATTTCATGTAAGGTTCACAGAGACAGGGAGGATTGTCTTTAGTTTCAGTAGTATGAAAAAGCGAATAAAATTGGTGACATGTAAATAAGATCTCTTTCATAGAAGGTAAATAGTTTTGTTTGAGATTTCATTGGCAAAAAAATAATAGCTCATATACTGAAGTAAAATAGAATATTTTGACTGGTAAAGAAAACGAGAGGGAAAAGAAGGCATGTATTGAAGAAAGGGAGGGATTTCAGGGACAATAATTTCTTTTCCCAAGGAAGTAAATGCAAAGGTAAAGGTAAAAAAAAAACAAATAGATTTCAGGAAGTCAGCTTCAATTAAAGATGCTGGCTGAAGATAGTGTATTCCTGTGGCAATGAATTGAAAATATTGATGATTTGTTTAAGATAAAAGATTGATTTGGGGGTGATATAAATGATGTAAGAATGGAAGGGAAATGATAGTAATAACTTCTAAAAAGTTTGTTGAGGTAACTGTTCACATAAAAAAAAAAAAAAAAAAAAAAAGAACCACATACTGCAAGCATTTTGAAAAACTATGGATGGGAATCAACATTTCAGGAACATTCATCAACATAATCCATCATTTGATCAAACAGCAAAAGTTTACCGAATTTTTTCAAAATTTGCCTCTCAGATTGATAATTGGCTCATTTTCTGTGGGAGTACATTCGCTTCAAAATTTATTGAGAACCCCTAAACTTGGAAAAAAAAAAATCCTATTCAGTTTTCTTTCTGCTAATGTCTTCATATTTGACCTTGTGGTAAATTTGATCGTTCGGCAGGGAAATATTGAAGAAAGGTTACCCCTACCCCAAAACAGCGATATTATGCTGTCTAATATAAGTACAAATAACTACAAATAATTGTCCTATCATATTTTTTTTTTTTTTTTTTAACGGGTGGGTTTTCAATGACAAAGAAGTCAATGGAATCATTTATGTCATGTTTGGGAGTTTACTTTTACAGATTATCCTTAAATTGATGTGATATAGTCATATTCAAATATAAAGTATGTATTTACATAGCATGAGGACCAGAAATAGAGAGATCATTTGTCATATTCTAATACTTAAGGCAGTAGGCATAATACACATCATCGATATTTAGTACATTCGAACAATTTGGTACATTAAATTCGGTGCATTGAAAGCATTTGTCTGACATGAAACATGTAAACTTAGGGATATTGGCAACTAATACCTGTGCCTCCATATAACTGTACATGCAATAATCAATTAAACAAGGGGATTTTTGCAAACTGTTTCAGATTGCCTCCACATTTGTCACTAGCAATTCTGTATAGACATGTTGACCTGGGCATTTCATACAAGTACAGCAGACTAACCACTTGTGTTCTAATACTTTCCATGAAGTTGATGGTATCAGATCTTCCTGTTCATATTCATAACCATAGTCATCTGACTTCAATACCACCCCATTTTCTTTGTCCAAGTAAATCTCCAAACATTGCTTCATAGTGTTCGCATTGTACAAACCGTACTTTATGTATGGAGAAATTCCTTGGCTGGTAGGAGGAAGGTTCTGAAGGGAACTTGCTTTTGTGTGATAAAACACCTCAGATCGATACTCAGATTTTTTTTCTACATCATTCTCTGGCTTGAGGACTTTGATTAGGTATAACCCTTTACTCTTTAACATTTGTTCTGAGAGATTCGGGGACTTTCCAAACAGCTTCAAGGTATCTGTGATTGGGTTTTCAAAGCAGCCTTCTTAGTGATATCACATCCAGTTAGACTCTGCACACCTGACAGCACACTACAGAGTGAGCCCCAAGGCACTGGAACAAGGTGTAAAAAGAAAGGTATTGAGTCATATCCTCCGCTACAGTGCGCAACCAGACTACCTCAATGTCATTTTGGATAAATACAGGCATGTTGTAGAGCAGGGCAACAGTTACATCAGTATCATTGGATATCACTACGGATACCTTTTTCCCGGCCTTGAGTAAATCCTGTATATGTATCGGTATGCAAAGGTCAGCCTCTTCACACACACTGATGACTGCTGAGGGAACATCATGCGTTTTGTTTCTTGGTGAACCTTGTCACTCTTCATCTGCTGTTGAAACTTGGCCGAAATCTGCCGGATATTGTTCAGTATTACCATGTACTTGAAGATGGCAGTAGATCAGCTGCTCAACAAGGAGCTTGTTTGTGTTTGAAGGCCAGAAGGTTCCCATGTCCTTTGGAAGTGATGATCTATCAGTGGAACAGTACTCAATAGAACGACTTTTTTTTTTTTTTTTTTTTTTTTTTTTTTGCTGCCTTCAACTAAAGGAGCATTGGATTACATGTCAAACACAGTCACATCAGCTAAGTTCACGGTACTTCGAAGTAAGGGAAAGGAACCCAGAGGAAAGATCATATATATATATATATATATATATATATATATATATATATATATATATATATATATATATATACATATATATATATATATATATATATATATATATATATATATATATATATATATATATATATATATATATGTATATGTATATATATATATATATATATATATATATATATATATATATATATATATATATATAAATATATATATATATATATATATATATATATATAAGTATATATATATATATATATATATATATATATATATATATATATATATATATATATATATATATATATATATATATGTGTGTGTCTGTGTATATATATGTATATATATATATATATAATATATATATATATATATATATATATATATATATATATATATATATATATATATATACATATATATATATATATATATATATATATATATATATATATATATATATATATATATATACATATATATATATATATATATATATATATATATATATATATATATATATATATATATATATATATATATATATATATATATATATTTATATATAGTGGGGGACAAATACTTCGATCTAGAAAGAAACATAAGCTATTGTTTATCGAAAACTTAAATCCTATCACCAAATCACTTCCTACTAGTACCGAAAAGTAATTTTTCGATTGAGATAGAATTATATAGTGAATAACACAATAATCTATATGCTGGTGGGTATTAAAATTAGCCATCAACTATACTTCGTCTTGCACCATAACCTGATTATCACCATCATCGTCTACTTTCATCTGTAAGTGGCATTTTGTCTTGAGGTTTTCGTCAAGTATCGAGATCAGATGACCAAAATTTGAAAATGTTTGTCATAACCGTTTACTGAGCTACTTTTGACCAATATATATTTAGCAGGGTTACTATGATAGAAGTAATTAAACCTTTATCAGTCCACATTAATATACGATGTCTTTCATCAAATATTTACAATTACCTTTACCAATTCCTAAACAAACATACGTTGACATAAACTAAAACTAACATGCAATCTCCTTGATGAGGATAACAAACACTCAAATTTATATAAATAATCACTCTTGTTGAGAGAGAATATATCAAATATGGAAAATTAATGATGGTTTATTCCATAATGAAAATACGACGTGGACGAAAAAGACAGTGATTAGACTTTTTTTAGTTTAGACATTTAGTACAAGGGTTTGTCTGCCAGTTTTGTTAAATTAAGAAAAAAATGGAAAATCTTGAAATTTTCTGGGAGGCTTCGGGAAAAATAAATTCGGTTGGTAGAAATTTACAGCCATTCAGAGGAATACCCAATTCAATGCTGGAAAAAGTTGGCCCTATAACCTCATAGACAATACCCATTTACAAATATTCAATGAATGAAAAACAGGAAAGGAAGATATTCTTGTTTTAGTATCACGATTAGAAGGGACAGTTGGTAACTATGAAATTAAGAGTTAATTTTGGTGAAATGTTTTATATTATAATTTTGGAGATACAGAAACCCAGTCAGAATACTAAAGAAAAAAAATGAAATATTAGCATCACTAAAGTAAAAGAAACCACCTAAAAGCAATATGTTTTTCGCATGTAGAAAAAGGAGAATATTTGAAAAGATTCTACTTATAAACTGTAAAAACCAGAAAAACCTGATTACCTAATCTATAAAATCGAAAAGATCGTCGTCTCCGAAGGTAAAATATAACCAAAAACAAATATTTTTTTTACCCCTGCAAGACAACTGGCAAAGATTCCACGCAAAAAACCACAGAATCTGCAAACACTTGATTAGAAGTGATCGGGTCTCATCACACCCGGATTTTCATCCTTGGAGAGAAAAAAAATGGAACTAAAAGTTTATTCCTTGAGGATTTTCTCTCCAGTTGCGAGAAGATGAAAAGGGATATTCCTTCATTTAAAAGATTCCGGAGACGGATTCAAATTGATTCCACGACCAAAGTTGGGTAACATATTTCATGATCGTCTGTCTGTCTCTCCGCGTGTCTGTCTATCTATCTGTCTGTCTGTCTGTCTGTCTGTCCTTAATATACTCTAGTTGATTTTAAACTTTCGATTTTACAATTTCCGTTAGCTCTTTGCCTTGCTAAATATTTCTTTTCTGGGTTTACTTTGTTCTCTCTCTCTCTCTCTCTCTCTCTCTCTCTCTCTCTCTCTCTCTCTCTCTCTCTCTCTCTCTCTCTCTCTCTCTCTCTCTCTCTCTCACTCTCTCAATTTGCTCTACGTTACACTCAGGCACATTATTCTATCTTGTTTATCTTCCTCTTTTTTTTTTTAAGCTTCTATAGTTTATATATGGGAGATCTAATTTAATGTTGTTACTGTTCTTAAGATATTTTATTTTGATGGCATTATTTATTTTCGTTTCTTTTCCGTACTGGGCTATTTTTCCATGTTGAAACCCTTGAGCTTATAGCATCTTGCTTTTCAATCTAAAGTTGTAATAATAATAATAATAATAATAATAATAATAATAATAATAATAATAATAATAATAATAATAATAATAATAATAAAATAATAATAATATTTTTATGTATGTTCTTTTGTATTTTTTACCTTTACATTTCTCTGTTAATTTGACTATTAATCATACTTTTAAAATGACCTTTATGCTATATATATATATATATATATATATATATATATATATATATATATATATATATATATATATATATATATATATATATATATATATATATATATATACAGTAAAAAAATGTATATAAATATATCACTCATTAAATGTATTTTTAAATAAAAGTACATGAGAACCGTCAAGATTCTTCTTTGTGATTTAATATATATATATATATATATATATATATATATATATATATATATATATATATATATATATATATATATATATATATATATATATATATATATGCATATATATATTCATATATATATATACATATATATATTTATATATATATATATATATATATATATATATATATATATATATATATATATATATATATATATATATATATATGCATATATGTATATATATATATATATATATATATATATATATATATATATATATATATATATATATATATACTGTATATATACCACCAAAGGATAAAAAGAGATCATGATAAAATTCAGAATCTATAGAACAATGACAGAACAAGCGTCCAGCGTTAAGCAAAAAATCGTTTTGAAAAGTCGACCAACACCTCTCTTTCTCTGTAAACGTTTATAGATAATATAGGACTCGTGTACTTAGATTGAAAAAAAAGAGAGGATTGAGCTGGACGAAACAATGTAAAAAACGACGTTTCCTTTGTCAAAAAGGATCAGCGGGAAAGTAAAACTCGGAAAAAGGATTCTCCCTCGACAATGTTGTGAAAAAAGATGGAATTTTTGGGACTTGATCCTTCATGCAATCTGACTTTCGGGATTTTCTTCTCACCTTGTTATAGGAATCTTGGTTCGACTTTTGATTTAATCAAATTTTTCCATTTTACTCTAGGTCTTTAAGGTTGGAATTCATTTGACCTAAAACTACAACAATATTTGTCATCTTCATTAGGGCAGATGATGGAAGATGTTTCTTCTGAATATTTCGTGACAATTTTATGACTTTGTTGTTTCCTTAACCTTCAGTCGTCTTCCCTTGTTTCTGTTTTATGACCTATCAATTCATCCATCTACCCATCTTCAAGATAATATATATATATATATATATATAGTATATATATATATATATATATATATATATATATATATATATATATATATATATATACATATATATATATATATCTATATATATATATATATATATAATAATAATAATAATAATAATAATAATAATAATAATAATAATAATATAATAATAATAATAATAATAATAATAATATTATAATATTATAATATAA
>NC_090741.1:95012971-95016889 GCF_036898095.1 Palaemon carinicauda | reverse complement strand
TCTGTAATGAAGCGCAGACAGTTGACTTCTGGACTCGCTGGGTCAGAACTGGATCTGGTAGTGGTACAAACTTCAGCTACAGTTCCAATGCCAGGAGGAACCACACGCTGTTCGGCCACTTGTGGGCCACTATTGCCGCTACCCCTTGAAGGATCTCAGTTTGTTGAGGACCCTCAACAGAAGGTTGTGAGGAGGGAACAGATAAATCTTGGACCATCTGTTCCAGTCGAGGGACATCGCGTCCACTGCTTCGGCTAAGGAGTCCTCGTACGGGGCACGTACAGGGGCAACTTCTTGTTGTCTTTCATCGCAAAGAGGTCTATCTGCAGTTCTGGGACTGATTCAGAATGAGGGAGAATGATCCTGCGTCTAAGGACCATTCCGACTCTATCGGTGTGAACCTGGATAGAGCGTCCGCTGTCACATTGCGGACTCCTTGAAGGTGAACTGCCGACAGGTACCACTTCTTTTCCGCCAATCGGAAGACGGCCAACATCACCTGGTTGAGAGGTGGTGACCTCGATCCTTGTCGATTCAAGTATCTCACAACTACCTCGCTGTCTATCACCAACCTTATGTGGATCGAGTGACGCGGGGAGACTTTCTTTAAGGTAAGGAGCACTGCCCTAGCTTCTAGAAAGTTTTATGTGAAAGGTCTTGAATAGCTTGGACCAGGTCCCCTGGACTTTTTTCCGATGAGAGTGACCTCCCCATCCCTCCTTCGAGGCGTCTGAGTGAATCGTCACCGACGGGGGAGGTGGCTGAAGAAGAACCGACTTCTTCAGATGTCTGGCTTGGGACCAAGGCCTGAGAAGAGTACTTAGCCGAAGCGGCTGGTCTTCTCAGATCTCTTCGCGCGTTTGATGCATAACTTCTCCAAACTCCGATTGCATCCTTTAGCTGTGCTCTTAGCACTGGGTCTGTCACCGAAGCAAACTGGAGAGAGCGCAGTACCCTCTCCTGCTCGTGTCTTGATATCCTTTCGGAATCTAGAAGTCTCTTGACAGAACCCGCTATCTCCTTCCTTTTCTTCGCCGGGGTGGAGAAACGGTGTGACAAAAGGTCCCAGTGGATTCCCAGCCACTGGAACTTTTGAGATGGAGAAAGTCGAGACTTTTTCTGTTGATCTTGAAGCCTAGGTACTCTAGGAACTGGATCACTTGACTGGAAGCTTGCAAGCATTCTGTCTCGGATGCTGCCCACACCAACCAGTCGTCCAGGTAGGCTACTACCGGAATTCCCTTTAGGCGTAATTGTTTGAGAGCTACGCTCGCAAGCTTCGTAAAAATCCTTGGGGCTATGTTTAGCCGAATGGCATGGCTCCGAAGGCGTATAGTCTTCGTTGTAGCCTGAACCCTAGGTAGGGGGAGAGTCGATGGCTAATTGGAATGTGCCAATAGGCGTCTGACAAGTCTATAGAGACGGAATATGCCCTCTTGGGCAGTAAGGTCCTTATGTGTTGCAGTGTTAGCATTTTGAATTTGCAATTCACTATGAACTTGTTGAGTGGCGACAAGTCCAGAATGACTCTGAGCTCTTCCGAGTCTTTCTTGGGAACACAAAACAGCCTCCCTTAGAAATTGATGGGCTTCACCCTTCGGATCACCTTTTTTTTCTCCAACAGTTCTTGAACGTACTCCTCCATAACGGGGGTGGAGTGTTGGGAAAAACCGAAGGCACGGGGGTGGAGTGCTGTACCAGCTCCCGCCCAGTCCATTCTTGAGTAGGTTGGGGCCCAGGGATCGAAGGTCCACCGATCCCGAAATTTCAGAAGTCTCCCTCCTACAGGTATCACCTCACTTGGACTGCCGTCCTGAGGTCTTGCCTTCATGACCACGACCACCCCTGAATCCCCTTCCCCTTGAGGGGCGTCTAGACGAGCCTCTGGCTGCTCCTCTAGGCTTTGCTCGAAAGGAAGTAGACTGCCCTTCGAACGCTGGGGTGAATGCCGTGGAGTGTGTCGACACGGCCTGGGGTACCCACTGAAAAGTGGTCGGGGTTTGTGCCACGATCTGGGGCACTGGGGGCAATGGCAATTGCAGTTGCTGTTGCTGTCTAAGAGGCTTGGTTGGCCGAGACGGTAGCCTAGTCCTCGTAGTCTTCCTCTTTGGTTGAGGCCCCTCATCCGGGGAAGACTTTCTTTTGATAGCCAGGCCCCACTTCTGGAGAAGGTTTCTATTCTCCAAGGCGGCCTTATCAACAACTTCTTTGACCAAGTCGGTAGGGAAAAGGTCTTTTCCCCAAATGTTGGAGGAGATTAGTTTCTTTGGCTCGTGCCTCACCGTAGCCGAGGTAAACACGAACTCCCTACAAGCTCTCCTTGCCTTGACGAAGCCATAAAGGTCCTTCGTCACTGTGGCCAGATGAGATTTGGCCACTACCATGAACATTTCATGGACCTTGGGGTCACTTGCCATCGTCTTGAGAGTAGTCTGAAGAGACATTGAGGCAGTCAGTCTTTCTTTTGTATCGAACTCACTTCGCAAAAGAAAGTCAGACAGCTTAGGGAGGTCCTTGCCGAACTGACGTCCGGCAATATCAGCCTCCAACTTTCCAACTGAGAACGTAAGATGGACGTCCTTCCAGTCTTTGTGGTCCATAGGCAGGGCCAGCGACAAGGGTTTACACTCCTCTAGGGAGGGGCAAGACTTGCCGGCCTCGACTGCTTTTAGTACAGCCAGAAACCCTTTCTGTAAAAAGGGGAAGGCTCTAGTAGGCGAGGACACAAAGGAAGGGAGCTTCCTATTCAATGCGGCTACCTTTGAGTTAGAGAAGCCCCTCTCTTTCATCGAGGATGAAAGTAGAGCTTGAGCCTTAGCATGGTCCATCACTATGACCTCCTTCGGCTCTGTCTCCTCCTTTGAAGCTGGTTCCTTCCTCAGCCGGACATAACAGTCCGGATATGATGCCTTGCTGGGCCAGAATTCCACCTCCTCCAGGGGAACTGAGCCCAGCTTATCCGAGATGACGATCTTTCCAGTCGTCATCGGCATGTGCTCAGCATACCTCCATGGGTTAGCATCTGAGCACAAGGGAAGGTCTTTCACATAGAGCTTTTTCTGGGGCCCATGTAATTCTGCAAGGCACTGCATTCGCAGTTCCATTGCAGCCGCCTTCTCCTGATTCTCCTTCTGCATTTGTTGGATCATTCCAACAATAGAAGAGAGGGCCTGTCCCAGCTCTACTGGGAGACCGGCCGATGTAGAGGGAATAGGCTCCGGAATCTGAACCGGAGTAGCCGACACCTCGTCGACGTCTACCTCTACAACATCTGGGGCTTGAACTTCATCCTGGGATTCTGCCAGGAGGTCTTCCTCCTGACACCCGTCCACATCAGACATCCTGTCATCTAACTGCATGTCTTGCATCGCGACCGCGACTTCAGCATCCACCTGGATCTGAACTTAGGGGATCTCCTCTTGAGGCTGGGGAATCACTGCATCAGCTGATGCCTTAGGGAAAAGATACGCCCTCATCTTCTCATTTGGAAGATAAGGGCCCGAAGTGTTCTTTTGGAAGCTCCTTACCCAGGTACGAAGCTTCTTCCTAGCTATATCCCTTGATTCCTCTATCCTAGGGGAATTAAAGGTCTCAGTAATCAGGTTAGTGCACACAATACATACCTGAGGGTCCCAATACCGGAGATCATCCTTGGAGACAGCGTATGCTGCGTGTCTCCTACAAAACTCATGTCCGCAGAGGTTCTTGCTGCTGACATTGCAGAAAGCACTTCCCCACTTCGGAGTGTCCTTCTGTAAAGAGGAGAAATATCCATGAGTATCAAGTGAACTATGTATCACTGGATATGCATAGTATAGCATAACAATTCAGAAAGGAAAGACACACACTTGTGTTTCCCTCACAACCAATTGTTGCAGCCTTCCAGATAATAAAATCAAAATGGTTTATCTCTTCTAG
>NC_090741.1:94995471-94997971 GCF_036898095.1 Palaemon carinicauda | reverse complement strand
CCAACCTCATGACCCAAATATACCACCTTCGCCTTTGCGAAATCGCTTTTCTTCAAATTAATTACCAAATTTGCCTTTTTCAACACCTCAAATAGTGCCCTAATACGTTTTAAATGGGTTTCCCAATCATCGCTATAAATAACAATATCATCAATATACACAACACATCCTTCTAAACCATGGACTAAATATTCATTAACCTCTGAAAGGTGGCAGCCGCGTTCTTCATACCAAACGGCATAACTTTACATTGAAACAATCCCTGTGGTGTTACAAAAGCAGACAGGGCCCTTGCCCGCTTTGAAAGAGGAACTTGCCAATAACCCTTCAACAAATCGAATTTGTTAATATATTTGGCCTTCCCCATTCGATCAATACAATCCTCAATTCGAGGTAATGGATAACAATCAGATTTAGATAACTCATTCAACTTACGGTAATCAAAACATAACCTGAAATCACCGTCGGATTTCTTTACTAATACAACAGGTGATGACCAAGGACTTTGACTAGGTTCAATTAGGTCATGTTTTAGCATATAATCCACTTCCTTTGCTACAACCTCATTTTTGAAGGGATTCAACCTGTAAGGAGATTGTTTCACAGGAGTGGCGCTACCTACCTCTACATCATGTTCAAGGACCGAAGTTCTACCCGGTACATCCGAAAATAATTCTTTATAATTAGATACTAAATTTTTCAAAGATCTTTTCTCTTCCTTACCTAAATGTGAAATTACTCCCGAAAAATTTTCCAAAGACTTTCTATTATCCGACAGCCATTCACATCCATTAAAACAATTATCATCAATACCCTCCCCCTCTGAAAAAGAAAAATGGTTATTGTTCTCAGAATCTACCGTATTCCCAATAGTTGCCACAGGAATGACTTTTCCCGTTCCATATAAGCTTTCAACATATTTACATGACACAGTTGAAAAGGTTGCCTTCTTTGAGGTGTCTCCACTAAATAGTTAACTTCACTTACTTTTTTCAAAAATTTCCAAGGACCTGAAAAAGAAGCTTTCAATGGATTCCCTGGGAAGGGTAACAAAATCAATACTTTATCGCGTACCGCGAAGTCGCGTGCCTTGGACCTTCTATCAAAAAAGAACTTCATTCTTTTTTGGCTACATAATAAGTTTTCACCCGCAAATTTCCAAGCCTTGGTTAATTTATCGCCGAGATTAGACACATAATCCAATAAATTAACCTCAGGGACGTCTCCCTCCCAAGACTCACGAACCACATCAAGAGGACCTCGAACACAATGGCCAAACACAAGGTTGAAAGGCGAAAAACCTAAAGACTGACTTGGGACAGAACGAAAAGCGAACAACAAATAAGGTAATTCCTTATCCCATTCAGAACCATTAATCAAACAATATTTCTTTATCATAGATTTCAGGGTCTGATGAAATCTCTCCAGAGCTCCCTGACTTTCTGGATGATATGGAGAAGAGGTCACATGTTTTATATTTAACTCTGCCATTTTATCTCTGAAATACCAGCTAACAAAATTAGAACCACAATCCGATTGAATAATTTTAGGCATCCCAAACCTGGTAAAAAAGTCAATTAGTACATCTACAATTTTAACACTTTTTATCGTACGTAGTGGTATGGCCTCGGGATATCGAGACATCCTATCCATGATTGTCAAAATATACTCATTACCACTACGCGTCCTCGGTAATGGTCCAACCACATCGATAATGACTTCCTTAAAAGGTTCGGAAACTATAGGAATAGGACATAGAGGCGATTTTGGAATCCGCTGATTGGATTTACCGACCCTCTGGCACACATCACAACTATTGACAAACTTCTTTACATCTGCCTTCAACTTCGGCCAATAATAATTCCCTAACAATTTGCAAGAAGTTTTATGAATTCCAAAATGGCCGGCCAAACCACTTTCGTGCGCCAATGACATTAACTCCTTCCTGTAACCAAAGGGAACCATTATCTGTTTCACAATTTCATGATCAACATTATCCACCCCATAGGCCTACTCAACCTATATAAGATATTATTAATTATCTTAAATTTGGGACCAGTCATATCAGACACCTCCCCTGACTCGATAGGGAGTTCCCGATACTCCTTTTTCTGGGCTTTGATTAGCTCTTCAGTAGTCCAATTCAACTTGTCCGTTAACATTCCAAGATCTAGGCTATCACTACGATCTAAACTACTTAAATCTATATCAATTGTTGACTCTGCAGCGTCAACAGTTCTAGCACTAGAAAGAGTAACTGCTGCAACTTCACTATCAGGGTTTATCAATATGGGACAAATATTATTCTTCATAGCCACATCATTCCCTAACACAACATCAACCTCTTTAACCGGGAATTTATCTACTATGGCCAATTTCAAATTCCCTGCAAAGGAAGGGCAGATTAAATTAAAATTTTCAATAGCATACGACTTTACAGTATCAGGAAAACCAGCCAATAACACAAATTCCCCACTTTTCGGTACAAAATTACAAGGTA
>NC_090741.1:94987971-94990471 GCF_036898095.1 Palaemon carinicauda | reverse complement strand
ACTGAATGAGATACAGATGACATGCACAGTGTAAGACCTGAGCCACCATACAGTGGAGAAGTTATTAAAGTGATTGAAACGATGACAGGGCCGTCCCGTTGGAGTGCTCTTTTTTAAAATATTGATATAATAAGACGTGTGGAGGCCAGGCCATTCAGCATCTACCAAAAGCCAAAATTATTAAGCATGCCACATGAGCAATATTTTCGTCGCTATCAGACCAACTGTAAAAGCAGAGAAACTTCTTAATGCCACAAAAAAACTAATTTGGTCGTTCATTGTACACAAGGACGAGATCATTCCTTTTCTTGGTGCCATCATTGACGAGAGACAAACTAAGTTTAGCACAATCTTCTACAAACATGGTACCACATTGGTGAAAGAGGAAAAATTCAACTCCTTTAAGGGGCCAGTTCCTGATATTCACGACAGGAATGTCTTCTCCCATTGCAGTAACTGAAAATATGTCTATGCAAAACTGAAACTTCTATGACATTATACAGAACACGAGACCCCAACAAAGGCCTGAAAGAGAAGACAATATAAAAAAAAACACCATAACTATTGACGATAAAATCAATTACATGGTGACCTACAAACAACATACAGATGTCTTTGGAGAAAATCTCCTAATGAATAACACAAGTGTAAATGTATCCTACGAGAAAGAACTGGTTAGTCTTTAGCCGTCCTATTCTAGTAGACAACCGTATAATAAGGAACAGCATTATCCGCATTGGACCTGCCAAGACCAGGACCAACATAGTTTGCAAGCATGTAGATATAAATTAGAAAGGTCATTCAATGACGTATATTAGAAAGCAACTTGAAACCAATTGTTACACCTGGCCATACATCAGCATTTTGGTAATGCACATAAATAAATGGCTTCCTCTTAATGAACTAATTGTTTATTCTGAAATCATTCATAACGGGATAGCTCATGATAGCTGAAGTCGTGAGACTGACTGTGTTTTACATTCCGGCAAAAATAAATCTATTATGATAATGCAGGGTAAAAGAAACCAATCTTGCAAAGCTTTGTGATTGATCACTCAGATCTAACAGCTAATCACATTTATTCATATTTTTTCATTTTATATCCTCAATTAGTTTGGATTTTTTTTTAACATCTGAAATATTGTGATGACCTATTGGAAATCTCCCTGCCTGGCGATAGCCTAACTGGGGCTTGGGTCCAGCTCAAGCTCGGTAGTGTAGTATCTACAAACTCACCATCCATGTCAGCAAAGAATGAGGGAGGGGTTTGGAGCAGCCTCTAGGGCTACCTGCTGAGTCACTAGTATCCATTGCCTGGCCCTCCCTTTTCCTAGCTTGGGTTTATAGGATTCGTGGACGCTGATTATACGTGTCTATGGTCAGCCTCTACTAGGGTATTGTCACAGTCCCTTGTCTTCGCTCTATGCTATTCATGAGCGGCATTTAAACCTTTAAAAAGATGCAAATAATACTAACAGATACAGCAAGAGTGCCTTATAAAACAACTGTAGCCTACCATTTGTGCTCGAGTTTAAAATTCACTGCCTGTTCGCCATCGACTCCATTTGGCGTAACAGATTCTTCGTAACGCTGCATAACCAAGTCACGGTTAATTACGCCGCCATTAACCTCGTTATTTGATGCCACAGCAATTTCCCTATCCAGAACTAATTGAGCGTTCCATTCCATTGCGAGAGGGACGTTCGTAAATTGATACAGGCTACCCATTGTACTTTTTTATTATTTGGCCTCTGATTCATTATTATTATTATTATTATTATTATTATTATTATTATTATTATTATTATTATTATTATTATTATTATTATTATTATTATTATTATTATCTTCTCTGGATGTATAAATAATTGGTATTAATAACTTTTGTGTTTTTATATTACATTTCATTTCACTATTTCATTAAAAAAATTCTCATTGTTTATAATGTATTTTTAACAAACATAGAAGAAATATCATCGATAAAATGATTATTTTCATCATTACTATTTCAATAACTATTAGGATCATTATGCAATAATAAACACAATATCACTCACTGTCAAAAACTAGTAAGGTGGAAAAAAAGCCTCCTCAAAACCTGATGGTCAGCATGTAGTTAAAACCAGTGAACTTCATAAAACCAATAATTACCATACAGAGATAAACATGATGACAAATACAGATATACAAAAGCTAAAACTGATATGAGGAGTGGCATAGCCTCTGTACCATGGTCTTCCAAGGGCTTGGGTTAGAATTCTCTTGCTTGAGATTACACTCGGGCACAATATTCTATCTTATTTTTTTCTTCTTGTTTTATTAAAGTTATAAGGTTTATTTAGGAAATATTTATCTTAATATTGTTAATATTCTTGAAATATTTCATTTTTCCTGGTTTCCTTTCCTAAGTTCACTATTTTCCCTGTTCAGGTCACTGAGCTTAGAACATACTGCTTTTCCAACAAGGGTTGTAGCTAGGCATGTAATGACAATAACAAAA
>NC_090741.1:94980471-94985471 GCF_036898095.1 Palaemon carinicauda | reverse complement strand
ATATATATATATATATATATATATATATATATATATATATATATATATATACGTATATATATGTATATATATATATATATATATATATATATATATATATATATATATATATATGTGTGTGTGTGTGTGTGTGTGTGTGTGTCTGTGTGTGTGTACACATCACCAGCCGTTACTCATTCACTGCAAAACGAAGGCCTCAGCCATGTCCTTCCACTTGGGTTTTTTTTTATGGTCTTTCTCTGCCAGTCCACACCCCGCAAGCTTTCTTAGTTCGAAAATGTATCGTCTTCTCTTCCATACCCTATTTTTTTTATAATCTCTAGGGGCCCATTCTATTATTCTTGATGTCCACCTGTTGTCTGCCTTTCTTATTATATGTCCATTCCTTTTTTTACCTGTCGCTAGAATATTGCTCTTTTTCTGTCACTTAGTGTTATCCTAATTATCATTCTTTCCTTAGCTCTTTGAGTTTTGACTAGCTTATGGTCTAAGGCTTTAGTGAGGCCTCCAGTTTCTCACACATAAGTTGATACTGGTAGGATCATCTCATTGGATATTTTTCTTTTTAGAGAAAGAGGCATTTTACATTTCATAACCTCATTATGTTTACCAAATACTTTCTATATCATGCTTTTCCTTTTAATTTTGGTCTCGTGTCCTGGGGAAACACATTGTTTGTCCTATGTACGTATATACATTAACAATCTCTAAAAGTGTGTCCATAACTATTATTTTTTGTCTCTGCATTTTCATTGAATATTATCTTGGTTTTACTCATATTAATTTTCAGTCTTACGTTACCACTTTCTCTATTCCAAACTTCTATCATCTTTTGTAATTCCTGCCATGATTTACTAAACTTAACTATGTCCTCTGCAAATCTTCAGTTGTGAATTGAGTCGTACATTCTCCCATTCTAAATTCTTATAAATATATATAATTGGTAAAAAATAATTAGCATAAACAGAGAGACTAATAAAATTTCATTTTCACACAACGTTATTTCTAAGCTTATTTTTTTCAAGATAAAAAATATAATATCCGGTAAAATTTGCATAATTTCAATCATTGTGAACATTGCTCTATATTCCTCAACTATTTGCTCATACAGTATATAAAGTCAATTGTTTCTCTATTTCCTTCCTTTAATTACTAGGTATTTATGACAGTTAAAAATCATAGAAGGAATTCTGGTTTACATCCTTTCATGATTAAATGTAATATTACCATTATGAAATTAGTGATTTCACAGAATTTTTGCTTCTAATAATCAGAAAATTATTTATCAATGTGATATATTCAATCCACGTCTGCTTAATAACCAACGAAAGTTTGTTTTTCCCATCCTAAAATGGGAAGGAATAATATAGGCAAATATAATAAATTAAATCTCTCTCTCTCTCTCTCTCTCTCTCTCTCTCTCTCTCTCTCTCTCTCTCTCTCTCTCTCTATTGAAACGTAATATGAATTACTGTCACCAATATATTAACCCGATGATACTGAAATGGAAATGTTGTATGTCTGTATAATTCTGTTTTCAGCAGGTAACATATTTTAAGTATTATGCCATTAGTAATATTAACATCATTGCTGTTACTACCTTATTATTATTAATAATTGTTGAGTGGTACTCACTTTGCAGTATACATTGATATTATATTTAGAACACTAATAATATTCATTTATATAATTGTTTTATTTTTTTATCCGCATTCAATAAAAGTGTCATATATGAAAAGGAAAAGATGAAAAAACGGGGAGTTTCATGAAATATAAACGATAAAATTAGAGATGCAAGGAATAATAAAAGATTTTTTTATGAGAAAATACAAAAGAAAATGAAGTCTGGATGAAGAATCTACAATGAAAAACCAATTATGATGAACAAGTTCTTGTAAAACACACACACCAAAAAAATATAATTTTCTTTTTCTCCTCCAAAGGTTAATATTATTTCCAGACACTTCATTAGCTGGAAAAGACAACATAATTAACTAACTTCTGCTGCCGGTAAATATTGTCTGTACAAAGGTTCACATAGGAATAGAAACTTTCAAGTTGACAGATTTATAATTAAGAAAGTTCCAAATATAATACGAACATTCTTCTTCTTTTTCTTACTCTTATTCAAAGTGAGCAAACATTTATTGACTCGTTTAGAAAACGAAATTTCTATTAGAAGTAAATTAAATGTTTATAATTATTTTGAGTGAACATAAAAAAAAGCCTTTGTGGCAATGATGCAGCTTTTCAAAAACCTCTTTTTTTTATATTGTAAAACGATTTATATACACTTTTTTGTGTTTGTAAAGAGCAAAAAGGAAAAAAAAATAATGTCTGACGTAATAAGCTAGGGCTTGCAATTTTATTTTTTTATTCTCAAAAGATTTAGATAAACCTTATATTGTGTGAACAGCAAAAATTACTTTTTGGTAATGACGTAAGTTTTCAGAAACAGTTTTCTTTATATTAATAATTAATGTGCATAAAATCTCATTAGCGTGAACATTAAAAAAAATCCATTTGTAGTAATAACGTAGGATTTCAAAAACCCTTTTCTTTCTATTAATAAATGATTTACATAAAATCTAATTTGCGTGAACACAAGAAAAAAAAGTAGGTTTTGAAAAAAAAACCTTTCTCTATTCTTTCTTTTTAATGATTTATGTCAGGGATTATCTTCTCCCTCATAGTATAAATCACGAACGCGTGTTGCAATATATTTTCCCTTGCTTTTGTTTTTGGTGTTGTATTGATTTATACGTCTCGTAGAATGAAAATATTTTTACGAGGAAATATATCATGGTTGGTGATATTTTTTTAGACTCAATTTTTTTCTCATGTATTTTACACACACACACGCACACACCTGCACACAAACACAAACATACACTACGGTTTAGCTTATTGTGCATGGCTGTGTGATGAGAATAATCATAAAATAACATGAATAAATTCTAAATAATATAATGAATTGTATCACTGGTAGTAGTAACAATAACTATTATGAGTATTATCATCACCTCTGTTATCATCATTAATTGATATGTAAATAAATCGATATAAAACATGATAAAGTAGTTTTTTGGATGCCAAAAAAAGTTTTCCTAGTATATAACAAAAGCGAAATATTTTAGCAGAAATAGCCCCCCTAAAAAGAGAATTATGGTTATATACTGTTAAAATTATATAAATAAATATGTAATTTATCACAAATCACCTTAGATGTATGTTAAACCGGAAGCAACAGCACATGGCTGTCAGGGAGCATTAGTACTATGCTTCATCAACTTTATTATTATTATTATTATTATTATTATTATTATTATTATTATTATTATTATTATTATTATCATTATTATTATTATTATTATTATTATTATTATTATTATAGATACTTGCCAAGCTACAACCCTAGTTGGAAAACCAGGATAATATAAGCCCAAGGACTCAAACATGGAAAGTAACCCAGTGAGGAAAGGAAATAAGGAAATAGATAAACTACAAGGGAAGTAATGAATAATCAAAATAAATATCTCATATATACTATAAGAACTTGAAAAACATGTGGGTTGAAGTAAGAATAAAACCATTTTTGTATTTGATAAATGGAAATTGTTTCAGTAAAACCTACCATTAATAGGTTCTGTTTAACATACTTATCTTCGTTTGCTTATTGAGCAATAGAAACCGAAATGGATTTGTAAGGTAGATTTATCTATTGTGGATCTCGTAAATGAGATAAAGGATAAGATTTTGGGAGAGATATGAATGTAATTTGGACTTATTCATCCTCGGTAGAAGTTGGCTGCATCGAAATGGCTTTGTTTCGTTTTATGGGGTACTTTAATCTTGCGAAACGAAACAGAATTCACCATTGTTTAATTCGTGAAATAGTCACGGTGGAGTAAGATTCCGCACTCATCAATAAATGACCCAACCAGCTGGATTTGATAATCTTGATAACAAAGAAGATACTGTAATTGAAATATTCCTGAAGTAGTAGTAAAGTGTATAAAAAAACTTATTGAAAACAAAGTCATTAATAAATCAAGATCGTCTCAATCGTTACATATATTTTTTAAGCATATGTAGTAAGAACAGTAGATACTCTTCCTACAACTATGAAATAATACAACTCTTTACTGTTCCATATTTTTAGTTTTATGAATATCAGTTACTTTCCACAAGTTTTACAATTAAACAAAATTCCAGGTGAAGTGATTATTTTTACAACATGCAATATTGGAATACTTTAAAAAGACTGAGTAAGTATTCTTTTTCAATATGAAATAAATAAGTACATAAACGTTTTCATTGGTTGAACATCGGTACTAAAAGAAAATTTATTTTATGAAAAATAATGAACGTTAACATTTAACGTACAGACAGTTTTGTCTAGATGTATGCATATGTAAATACACGCATATATATAAATATATATATATATATATATATATATATATATATATATATATATATACATATATATATATATATATATATATATATATATATATATATATATATATATATATATATATATATATATATTTGAGTGTGTAATTATGTATATATATATATATATATATATATATATATATATATATATATATATATATATATATATATATATATATATATATATATATATATATATATATATATATATATATATATATATATATATATATATATATATATATATATATATATATATATATATATATATATATTGTACCAACCGTGTTTCACACAATTGTACATAATTCCTTTTGTATATATTATGCTTGTATCTTCGCATTTCCCTCGCACTAAAACGAACATGAAAATTCATGTCTGGTTTTTCCTCTGTAATATTGTCTGTCTTGTGAACTTGTTATGTCCTGTTGCCTTGAGGTTTTGCATATAAGGAGAATGTTCTACAATAATATAACTCAGTCGTTTCCAACCTGCCTTTGAGTTCACAGCCTTACTCGGCGCCGTATCAGAAGGCTGGG
>NC_090741.1:94967971-94975471 GCF_036898095.1 Palaemon carinicauda | reverse complement strand
CATACATAGAATATAATAAGTGGTTTACTCTAAAAGTGCGTCGACAGCAGAAGAGTATTTCGTCTCAATAGCTATTCAACATCTCCAGGGTAAGCGTGAAGTAAGAATTACATGCAGTGGCGAAGTTGTCTGATTGGAAGGTGAATCATGAAAGGAGTTTGGAATGTTACCATTTGCAGATGATGCATGACTGACTGGGATATTAAGGAGAAACAGCAGAATCTAGTGAGTAAGTGTAAAAATGTTTACTAATGGTGTATGTAGAGTGCAAATGAGATGAAGAGTAATAAGAGTGTAAATGGAAACAGAGAGGATGGAATAATGAGTGATATTATGTATGGTGGAATAATAGAAATAGATAACTCTTGAAGATATTTCACCGTAATAAAATGCAGGATGCCTGATAAGAAAATATATTAGTTGTAGAATAGAAAGAACAAGCAAGATATTAGGCTCTGTGCATTAGAATAAGATTCACGGAGTATCTGTGGTAATGCACGAGGTTATTGTTCAGTTGGCTTTTTCATAAAGAAGTGCAGTGTGGATGTTAAATGTAACTGAACACAATTAACTACTAAGATAAGTACTGTAATGTATATAATATGTCCCACTAGAGATTGAAGAATAAAACAAAGTACTAATGAAAAGTCTACATCTGTGAAAAGATGAATGAACCTTTTCATATGGGCTGCACATGTGGAAAGAATGGAAGATAAAAATCGTCATAATAGAAAATATAAATTATATTTGTTAAAAGGGAAGAGAAGAGGAAGACGTAGATAGTGTTGGATATGTACCAACCGTGTGTCACACGATCGTACATAGTAATAGTTCTATAATAAAGTTACTCAGTTGCTTTCATATCTTCCCTCTTAGTCACAGCCTCTCTCGGCCCGTCACATTGGTGACCCCAGAAGTCAACTCATTCCTCCCTCCTTCCAGCTGCCCACGCCCCCCCCCCCCCCCCCCCCATCATTGGTACTATAGCGGACTCCACGGAATTTGGCGCCCTACCATTGAAACTTTCGTCGTTTGCCAGCGGAGAGGCGTTTGCTTGGTTTCAGGATGCATAAGTTCAGTTCCGCATCAAGGGCGTGACTTGCTCAACCACCAAACCAGATTATGTTCTCGCGGCGATACCCGAGGACACCTTCCTGGAAATATCCGACTGGCATTGGAAACAAGAAGACACCCTAATAGCATATGACGCCTTCAAAACATACCTTCTGCAGCAGTACTCTCCTTCGCCAGCCGCCCGTATAGCAGAACTATTTCAGCTCTCTCAACAACGTTGCAGGACCAAAGGGCTTTGCTCGCCCTCAGGGAAAGGACCAGTATCACTCGCCTGCAACTTGCCGCAGACGGCTCTCCTCATGATTTGAACCTATTCTGTGCCCTTCGGGTACACCATTTACCCGAATCTGTACGCGCTGGAATACCCAACGTCGATAGTTTACCCATAAAGGACTTGATGACCAAGCCGACGCCCTTATGGGCAGCCACTTCACGACCTTCAAGACCTCAATCAACGCCTCCACTTCTGACGAAGAGGACGCCTATTCAACGTCAACCGAATCTGACGTGAATGCCGTAGGACATACACGCCTACCCCGTGACGTGCCAGAACGGCGACAAAGCAAACCTTTAACCACCACTCACTCGCGTGACAACCAACGACTTCTACAGCCACTTACTGCCACCCATCGGCCGCAGTATTGGTACCATCACTACAGATTCGGGGTAGCCACGAAGAAATGTACCAAGGATTGTCAGTGGCCTAAAAACGCTTAAGCAGGCCATCGTTCGTGGCGATGGCTTCCCGTGTTTCTAATCTTTTCTTTTTATAGGATGCAGGAACGGGTGTGTGATTTTTGGTAGACACGGGTGCTTCTCGTTCTCTTTTGACAAGGGAACTCTTCAGGACACGACGTAGTCTGTCTATGTCTGCCGGCGTCCGCTTGGAAGCTGCCAACGGATCTGCGTTATCCACCTAAGGTTACGAGAGCCTCACATTATCGTTTGGAAACGGTATATTTATTTGGAAGTTTCTCATTGCTGATGTCACATCGCCAATTCTCTGTGGGATTTTCTCTCTCATTTCCACATTCAGGTCGATTGGTCAACACAGACTCGTACTTGTCGACACCACTTCAACCTGCCCACTCCAACCTTGCTCTCCACATCAGCGCACCCAAGGATGCCTAAGCCCACCTCCTCACGTTGTACCCGGAAGTTTTCCGTCCAGAATTTCGTCAAATGCCCAAGGCTCCTGCCAAGCTCGGTATTTATAAACATATCAGTTTTCACAAAATTCAGATGTCTGGCACCGGATCGATTGGCAGAGGCCAAACAGATGTTCACCGAAATGGGGGAAATAGGCCTTTGCCAAAAGCCCTCCAGCCTATGGTCATGACCCTTACACATCGTTCTGAAGAAAGACGGCTCCCTCCATCCGAGCAGGGATCACAGGCGCCTGAACTTGCAAACAGAACTGGATCACTAGCCCCTCCCAAACATCGCCGATGTGACCTCCTACCTGCACAAAGCGAAGGTTTTCTCCACGCTCGACCTCCTGAAGGGGTATTATCAGGTGCCTATGAACCCAGAAGACATCCCCAAGACTGCCATCACCACTCCGTTTGGTACATATACCAATTACTCCTGTTTTGGCCTTCTTAATATTGGGGCCACTTTTCAATGTCTCATGGAAGGCATCTTAGGGGACCTCCCCTTCTGTGTATATTATGTGGATGACATACTTGTTTTCTCTTCCTCAAAAGAGGAACACCTCCATCACCTGCGCATTGTGCTCGACCGCCTGCAACAAAACGGCCTTGTAATCCGGTATGACAAGTATACCTTTGGCGCCAAGGAAGTGTCGTTCTTAGGGCACCGCATCACTCTTGAAGGAGTCCATCCCCTCCCTGAGAAGGTAGCAGCCGTTCAGAACTTCCCCACGCCCTCAACTGTCAAAGCTCTGCAGGAATTCTTGTGCATGATCAACTATTATCACCGTTTTCTGCCAGCCATTGCTGCCACTGTTGCTCCCATCTACGTCTTCCTCGAGGGCAAGACAAAAGACCTGATGTGGGGTCCCCTTCAAGAAGAGGCCTTCTTCAATGTAAAGAATGCCCTATCAACCGCTGCTGCTCTCACTTTTCCCATACCACAGGCCACTCTCCTTCTCTCCACCGATGACATCGACGTCGGTATTGTTGCAGTACTCGAATAGGTGGTCATTGGCTCACCCCGCCCATTGTCCTACTTCAGCAGAAAACTGTCCAAGGCAGAATGGGGTTATTCTACCTTTGATCGCGAATTGCTGGCGGTGCACTTGGCTCTCCATCACTTTTGCCATTTATTAGAAGGTACGGCCTTTGTCATTCGCACAGACCACTTACCTCTGGTGCACGCCTTCACTCAACAGTCTGCCGCTTGGTCTGCCTATCAACGTCGACATCTCCTTGCCATGGCTGAATACAATTGCACCCTTCAACACGTCCCTGGGAAAATGAATCCAGTTGCCTATGCCCTGTAAAGAAACACGTTGGGTGCCGTTCAACTGGGATTGGATTACAATGACTTGGCTGAAGCCCAATACCAGGATACAGAGTATCAAGCATGTAGGACGTCCTGCACATCCCACCGTTGGGAAGACATCCCCCTCGAAGACTGCAACACCACCCTTCTCTGTGACGTCAGTACTGGTAGACCGCGACCTTGGATTCCTGCTCCCATGCGCCGACAGGTGTTTGATTTTATTCACGGCCTTTCACATCCCTTGTGCCGTTTTACTGCACAGCAGCAGAAGACAAAGTTCATTTAGCACAGCATTTCTATGGATGATAAGGATTGGGTCTGCTCCTGTACTTTTTGCCAAACTTCCAAAGTACATCGACCCACGGATTCAGGAGTGGGCACCTTTCCTCAACCTCAGCGTCGTTTCGCCCACATTCACGTCGACGTTGTAGGCATCCTACCCACATTATTATTATTATTATTATTACTATCCAAGCTACAACCCTAGTTGGAAAAGCAAGATGCTATAAGCCCAGGGGCTCCAACAGGGAAAAATAGCCCAGTGAGGAAAGGAAACAAGGAAATAAATAAATGAAGAGAACAAATTAACAATAAATCATTCTAAAAACAGCAACAACGTCAAAACAGACATGTCATATATAAACTATTAACAGCATCAAAAACAAATATGTCATAAATAAACTATAAAAAGACTCATGTCCGCCTGGTCAACAAAAAAGCATTTGCTCCAACTTTGAACTTTTGAAGTTCTACTGATTCAACCACCCGATTAGGAAGATCATTCCACAACTTGGTAACAGCTGGAATAAAACTTCTAGAGTACTGCGTAGTATTGAGTCTCGGGATGGAGAAGGCCTGGCTATTAGAATTAACTGCCTGCCTAGTATTACGAACAGGATAGAATTGTCCAGGGAGATCTGAATGTAAAGGATGGTCAGAGTTATGAAAAATCTTATGCAACATGCATAATGAACTAATTGAACGACGGTGCCAGAGATTAATATCTAGATCAGGAATAAGAAATTTAATAGACCGTAAGTTTCTGTCCAACAAATTAAGATGAGAATCAGCAGCTGAAGACCAAACAGGAGAACAATACTCAAAACAAGGTAGAATGAAAGAATTAAAACACTTCTTCAGAATAGATTGATCACCAAAAATCTTGAAAGACTTTCTCAATAAGCCTATTTTTTGTGCAATTGAAGAAGACAGAGACCTTATATGTTTCTCAAAAGTAAATTTACTGTCGAGAATCACACCTATAATTTTGAAAGAGTCATACATATTTAAAGAAACATTATCAATACTGAGATCCGGATCACTACTTGTTTACCGTCATCGACCACTCCACTCGCTGGACTGAAGCCATTCCTACGGAAAATGCAACATCTGCCTCATGTACATCTGCCTCACTCTCAGGATGGATTTCAAGATTCGGTATCCCTGAGCATAAAACTTCTGACAGGGGTACCACTTTCACATCTCAATTGTGGATATCATTAGCGAATCTCCTGGGCATCACCCTACATCAGACAACTGCCTACAACCCCGCTGCTAATGGAATGGTTAATGCTTTCATCGCACCCTCAAAGCAGCTTTGGTGTCCCACTGCAAGGATTCCAAAGGGTTTACTCCGCTTCCCTGGGTCCTCCTAGGACTAAGGACCACTCCTAAAGACACCCTGGACGTCTCGGTAGCTGGAAGGGTGTATGGCGACAACTTGGTCGTCCCTGCTGAATTTTTTCCTTCTGCAACCTGCGACGACGATCTCCAGCGCATACGTCACGTCGTGGGAGAATTTACTCCATGCCGTCAGACTTACTAGCCCCCAGCGAAGCATCACATGTGACAGACTTGCAATTTGCAATGCTCGTCTTCCTACGCAACGACACTAGCATGCCACTGCTAAGGCCCCCTTACAAGGGCCCTTTCCTTGTGATCCAACGCAGTCCAAAAGCATTCCTACTATACATTCATGGCAAAGAAGACTGGGTCTCCATTGATCCTATAAAACCTGCTTATCTCCTGCCAGATGGCCCGCCTACAGTGCCCCTCTCTACATCAGGGCGGTCTATTTAACATGTACAGTATGTCATTTTTAGGGGGGGAGCCATGTACATAATAACGACATTTCTTTTTTTTACATATATTATTCTTTGTATCTAGGCTCTCCCCTCGTACTGACAGGGACTAGAATAAACATGTTTGTTTTTCTTACTAGTAACTGTTAACAGAAACGGTTGTCGGTTGAACATGAAATTGCCTGTCATGTTTTATGTCCTTCTTGCCCGGACTTGACTTACATATAAGCTGGTGTTCTGTAATAAAGTTACTCAGTTGCTTTCATCCTGCCTTCTTAGTCACTGCCTCTCTCGGCCCGTCACAGATAGATTATGTGGAAACGTATTTGGAAACGAAGGACTTTAATGATTTAGCAGTATAATTAATTAATGTGACACTAACAATTATTATCATTACTATTCAAGTTCCAACCCTACCTGGAATAGCCAATTTCAAAATCTAATTGTGAAAAGAGACTGGTCTGAAAAGGAATGTAAAATTAGTGAATAAACTGTAAAAAAAAAAACATTAAAATGAATAAGCAAGGGAGATTTACTAGTATTCAATACAACAAATACAATTATATATAATATAAATATATATACTATATTATATATATACATATATATATATATATATATATATATATATATATATATATATATATATATATTTACATATATATATATATATATATATATATATATATATATATATATATATATATATACATATATATATATATACATATATATATATATATATATATATATATATATATATATATATATATATATATATGTGTGTGTGTGTGTGTGTGTGTGTGTGTGAGTATATGTGTGAGTGTGTATATATATAAATATATATATATATATATATATACATATATATATATATATATATATATATATATATATATATATATATATATATACATATATATATATATATATATATATATATATATATATATGTATATATATATATATATATATATATATATATATATATATATATATATATATATATATATATATATATATATATATATATATATATACTCCTCATAGAAACATAAACACATTTCCCCACGCAAGGCATATCTCACTTTCTAATCATCCGAAGTGCCGTTCATGATCAAAGAATGTCATTTTTTTCCCTTTATCATAAGACTTCCTTTCAATGTTGGGAGGCAAATCACAGCAACAGGCGCAACTGCTAATTATACTGATGGGCAAACATAATATCTATTTCCACTTGGGATCCTTTCAGTCAATTCTCTGCTAGAGTTCGTGGGTGTTTGGTAGAGCTATCGTGGATTTTACTCTGCTTGTGTTTTGCTCAATAAGATAACTTTATGATTAATGGTAAACAATTTACTTGCAATTAGAAGGAAATTACATGATATTAGATTACCTCCCTAACGCTAGAATGAAATGATGGGAACCTTGAATAGTTGCAGTAAAAATAAAAAGTTTCTTCCTGTAAAATTTATATTTAAAATTTGGAATAAAACCGGAAACACATGAAAGATAGAATAATCTTATCTTAATTTTGAATTTAATAAAAGTCAGAAATTAAGCAAATATGTAAAAATGGTAATAAGTTGAAAATTAAACACAAAAAGTGAATTTCATAATGTAGTTTCAAGTTCAAACCCTGATTATGTTTTGTACGCTTCCCTTATTATCTCTATTATAACTACGCTACCTTTCCTGAAAACCATAAATTTGGGTTTGAGGGCCAGAGGGAGCTACCTGCAAACTCTCAAGCAGCCACTGCCTGGTTCCCAAAGTTCAATGCAGGTGGAGAAAGGCATGAATGATTATGTGCCGTTTCTTTGATACTGTGGGGCAATGAAAGACTTAGAGCTTGCTTCAGATACTCATGATTTACCAT
>NC_090741.1:94952971-94965471 GCF_036898095.1 Palaemon carinicauda | reverse complement strand
AATATATATATTTTGTAAAAATTACAATACTTTTAAAGCATATACATAAAATAATAAATCATTCAAAACTTTAATCTCCCGTAAAAGAAATGGTTTCATAATTTTCATAAGTATTACTGTAGCTGTAGTAATTCTTACGAAAATTACACAATCACTCGTGTTATCGGAAATCAAATTTTACACCAATATTCAATCTTGATACTTAATGAAAATAGTTAACCTTTAGCACTCTAATGATTAAAACTCTTACTGAAAATACGTAAATTATCTGATAACACATCAGCAACACTCACCACAATACAATAAATCTAAAATTTCTGGCGAAGTTGCAGCTATGTTTTAACACACTATACACGATATACGTTGGACACAAATTCACTCTGGAAAGGGCACACTATAGGCACTTTGAAAGAAAGAGGAGGTTGGCTCTTTCACATGATAGGCTGGGTCTCTTCTGCCCCACGCATCCCGAGGGTCATATATATATATATATATATATATATATATATATATATATATATATATATATATATATATATATATATATATATATATATATATATATATATTTTATATATATGTGTATATATATATATATATATATATATATATATATATATATATATATATATATATATATATATATATGAACTTAGTAACTTCTAGATTATCCTACATAGATTATTCAGGGGAGCAAACCTTGCTTTCAGGCAACTCTGTATTTCAGCTGTTCCGCCCACCTACCGTTCTCGGAAATAGTAAAAAAAAAAGATAAAATATAACACTTGGGTTATTGAAAACCGTCCAAGATACGTGGCAAATATAAGAATTGCATATTTTCTCACAAACATGACGCAATACCTCATGAAAATATAAACATTATATACATAAACCATCGTTCATACCTCGTAGGGTTATAAGACACTCTTAAACAGTTACCTAAGATTTCGTAACAAAAATACGTGAAATAAAAAGTTAATTCCTAAGTGTAACGTAAATATACAAATACTGATAGAATAAGAAATACAATGAAATAAATTTCGAAAATCTTACGTAATTTACATACCAAACTTATATCTACATGAGAGGAACTCACCTTAAAAGCTGACTAGTCACCTCTTGAATGCTGAAATGAAATACAAAAAATTAAATACTTGAATAAATTATTTACTCTACAGCTCAGTAAGATCTTATCTTTTTCCGACTCTCTGTTCATAAAAGGAAAATATTTTTCCGAAGTGTTTTCTATTTTGAATATTTATCTTATAACTACTACTACTTATAATACTGCTATATCTACAACAACTGCCAGCACCACTGAAAATGGTTTTACTTCTATTTATATTACTGATATTAATAACAATGATAATACTATTATATTTTTGATAACAACAAATGAAATGGATGAGGTTATTCAACAGAAATTCTAGCCAATGACCCCTTTTCAGTCTCTCTCTCTCTCTCTCTCTCTCTCTCTCTCTCTCTCTCTCTCTCTCTCTCTCTCTCTCTCTCTCTCTCTCTCTCTCTCTCATCGACAATAGAAAATCTATTTTTTTAATTACCTAGATAAATTAAGATGCTTTTGAAATTCCCTTATCTTACAGGAAAGAAAAATATAGCATAAACATACCCAGTGTAATCTTCATATGTCTCCTAGCTAATAATAATTGTGTATACAAATTCTTTAATAAGAAAAAAAATCTAAAACAAAGAATCAAAACGCAATAAAATTCAATTACTTTATTTTTTTCTTACGTCCTATTAAGTGCCAATTAACATGAAACATTCATAACCGGGATACATAGAAGTGAGATTAGGTGAAGTGTAAAATGGAGAAGAAAAAGATTGGTCGAAGACGATGCCTTTGATAGCAGGGTGCATAAGGCAAGAGACCCCTTAAAGTACTGGTAACAGTGGGGAAGAAGAAGAAGAAGAAGAAGAAGAAGAAGAAGAAGAAGAAGAAGAAGAAGAAGAAGTAGAAGTATCTACCCAATTAAAAGGATCATTATGACAGTGTATATATCTTTAACGATAATAAAAATAATAACAACATTCACAAACCAATGGTTTGAATTAATAATTGTATGAGGAAAGACGTTTATTCACAAGAAAAAACAGTGACCATTATTCAATATATAATTTGAAGAAAATCTTTGTCGACAAAAAACTATTCACAAACTTTTTCTGATATTCATAATGGGATTTTGCAACCAATTGTTTTCTCAATAACATGAGATAAAGGGAGTTAATAACACTTTTCATAAAACCGAATAGAAACTCAAATAATAAATACAATAAAATTGAAAATGTACATAATGGTGACAATATAAAGGTGTTACAGACACAAAAAGTGGGCAAAAAATATAGATTTTTGTGTTTAATTGTTATAATAAAAAAAACATTGGTAAACTAGAAACGATAAAGAGGAAAGCTTGAAAAGATTTTTGTTTATATTTTTCTTGAAATAAAATACGCGAAGTTAACGATATTTTCTGAGGTTACAAATGTATTCTTTGTTTTCTTGTCACATAAATATGATTTAGGTATATAACTATGCGTATTTACTAATACATTTTTTCGAAAGTAGTTTTAATTCATTTAGAATACATATTAATTGATTCTCATCATTGTATATGTAAAAATAAAATTAGCCTAAGATTTCCAAGCATATATAGGTATGTTGTACCAACCGTGTGTCACACGATCGTACATAGTTCATTTTGTTTATATATTATGCTTGTATCTTTGCTCTTCCCTCGCACTAAAAAGAGCCTGAATAAACATGTCTGTTTTTCTCATCGGTAACGGTGTTAATTTTAAACAGGAAAATTCTTGTTGCCTTGAGCTTTTTTATACAAAGGAGAGTGTTCTATAATAAACTCACTCAATTGCTTTCATACTGTCTTTGAGTCACAACCTTCTCTTGGCCCGTCACATTGATGACCCAGGAAGTCGACTCGCTCCTCCCGCCTCCCCTCGCCCTCGCCCCTCCGTCGTTGGTACTATGACGGACTCTATGGAAGTTGGCGGTGCCGCTGCCCCATTGAATCTTTCATCATTCGCCAGCGGAGAGGCGTTTGCTTGGTTTCAGCGCGCAGAAGTCCAGTTTCGCATCAAGGGCATGACTCGCTCAACCACCAAATCAGATTATGTTCTCGCGGCGATACCCGAGGACACCTTCCTGGAAATATGCGACTGGCTTTGTGAACAAGGAGACACCTTAATAGCGTATGACACCCTCAAAACATACCTTCTGCAGCAGTAATCGTCGCCGTCAGCTGCCCGTATAGCAAAGCTTTTTCAGCTCTCTCAACAAACGTTGGGGGACCAAAGGGCTTCGCTCGCCCTCAGGGAAATGACCAGTATCTCTCGCCTGCAACCTGTCTCAGACGGCTCTCCTCGTGAGGTGAACCTACTTCGTGCCCTTTGGATACGCCGTTTACCTTTACCCGAACCTGTACGCACTGCCATACCCGATGTCGATAGTTTACCCATAATGGACTTGATGACCAAAGCCGACGCCCTAATGGACAGCCACTTCAAGACCTCCATCATCGCCTCCACCCCTGACAAAGAGGACGCCTATTCAACGTCAACCGAAGCTGACGTGAATGTCGTAGGACATACAAGCCTACCCCGTGACGTGCCGAAGAGGCGACAAAGCCACCCACACCCCACCACTCACTCACGCCCCAAACAACTACTTCTACAGCCACTTACTACCTCCCATCCGCCGCAGTTTTGCTACTATCACTTTAGATTCGGGGCAGCCGCTAAAAAATGTGCCAAGGATTGTCAGTGGCCAAAAAACGTGTAAGTAGGCCATCGTTTGTGGCGTTGGCCTCCCATGATTCTAGTCTTTTCTTTTTACGTAATGCAGGGACGGGCGTGCTATTTTTGGTAGACACGGGTGCTTGTCGTTCCCTTTGCCAAGAGAACTCTTCAGCACATGACGCAGTCTGTCTACGTCTGCCGACGACCGCATGGTAGCAGCTAACGGATCTGCGATACCCACCTACGGTTACGAGAACCTCACATTTTTGTTAGGAAACAGTAAATTTATTGGAAGTCTCTCCTTGCTGACGTCACATAGCCAATCATGGTGCGAATTTCCTCTCTCATTTCCACCTTCTGGTCGATGCTGCCCACGGACGATTGGTCAATGCAGACTCATATTTGTCGACACCTCTTCAACACGCCCCCTCCAACCTCGCTCTCCACATCAGCGCTCCCACGGATGCTTACGCCCACCTCCTCACGTCGTACCGGGCCTTTTTCCGTCCAGAACTTCACCAAATGCCCACGACCTCGGCCAAGTACGGTATTTATCACCATATCAAGACGACAGGACCCCCAGTCTTCGCAAAATTCAGACGTCTGGCACCGGAACAACTGGCAGCCGCCAAACAAACGTTCGCTGAAATGGAGGAAATGGGCCTTTGCCAAAAGGACTCCAGCCCATGGCCATCACCCTTACACATCGTTCTGAAGAAAGACTGCTCCCTCTGTCCGTGCGGGGATTACACGCGCCTGAACATGCAAACAGAACCGGATCACTACCCCCGCACAAACATCGCCGACATGACCTTCTACCTGCACAAAGCAAAGGTTTTCTCTACGCTCGACCTCCTGAAGGGGTATTATCAGGTGCCTATGAACCCAGAAGACATCCCCAAGACCGCCATCACCACTCCGGTTGGTACATACACCTTTCATTACTCCTGTTTTGGCTTTTGTAATGCTGGGGCCACGTTTCAACGTCTCATGGATGGCATCTTAGAGGACCTCCTTTTCTGTGTATGTTATGTGGATGACATACTTGTGTTCTCCTCCTCAAAAGAAGAACACCTCCGTCACATGCGCATTGTGCTTGACCACCTGAAACAAAACAGCCTTGTAGTGCGGTATGACTAGTGTACGTTTGGCGCCAACGAAGTGTCGTTCTTAGGGCACCGCATCATTTCCTGAAGGAGTCCATCCCCTCCCTGAGAAGGTAGAAGCCGTTCAATACTTCCCCGTGCCCTCGACCGTCAAAGCTCTGCAGGAATTCTTGGGCATGATCAACTATTATCACCGTTTTCTGCCAGCCATTGCCACCATGTTGCTCCCCTCTACGCCTCCCTGAAGGGCAAGCCAAAGGACCTGAAGTGGGGTCCCCTTCAAGAAGCGGCCTTTTGCAATGCAAAGAAGGCCCTATCAACTGCTGCGGCTCTCACTTTTCCTATCCCACATGCCCCTCTATTTCTCTCTACCGATGCCACCGACGTCGCTATTGGTGCAGTACTCGAGCAGGTGGTCAACAGCTCGCCTCGATCATTGGTCTTCTTCAGCAGGAAACTGTCCAAGGCTGAATCGGGATATTCTACCTGCGATCCCAAATTGCTGGCGGTGCACTTGGCTGTCCGTCACTTTTGCCATTTCTTAGAAGGTACGCCCTTCGTCATTCGCAAAGACCACATGCCTCTGGTGCACAACTTCACTCGACAGTCTGATGCCTGGTCCGCCCGTCAACGCCAACATCTCTCTGACATGGCTGAATACAATTGCACCCTTCAATATGTCCCTGGGAAAATGAATCCCGTTGCCGATGCCCTGTCAAGAAACACGTTAGCTGCCGTTCAACTGGGATTGGATTACAAGGCTCTGGCTGAAGCCCAACGACAAGATCCAGAGTATCAAGCATGTAAGCCATCCTGCACTTCCCTCCGTTGGGAAGACTTCTCCTTTGAAGACTCCAACACCACCCTCCTCTGTGATGTCAGTACTGGTAGACCACGATCTTAGATTCCTGCTCCCATGCGCCGGCAGGTGTTTGATTTCATTCACGGCCCTTGTCCCGCTCTACCGCACAGCTGGTGAAGACAAAGTTCATTTGGCACAGTATTTCTAAGGATGTTAAGGATTGGGTCCGCGCCTGTACTTCTAGCCAAACTTCCAAAGTTCATCGCCACACGGATTCAGGAGTGGGCACTTTTCCTCAACCTCAGCGTCGTTTCGCACATATTCACGTCAATTTTGTAGGCCCCCTACCCACATCACAAGTACATCGTTACCTTTTTACCGTCATCGACCGCTCCACTTGTTGGCCTGAAGCCATTCCCATGGAAACTGGAATGTCCGCCTCATGTACATCTCCCTTACTCTCAGGATGGATTGCAAGATTTGGTATCCCTGAGCATATTACTTCTGACAGGGGTACCACTTTCATCTTTCAATTGTGGACATCATTAGTGAATCTCCTGGGCATCACCCTACATCAGACAACTGCCTAAAACCCTGGTGCCAATGGAATGGTTGAATGTTTTCATCGCACCCTCAAAGCAGCTTTGATGTCCCACTGCAAGGATTGCAATTTGTTTACTCAGCTTCCCTGGGTCCTCCTGGGACTAAGGACCACTCCTAAAGATGCCCTCGATGTTTCGGCAGCTGAAATGGTGTATGGCAACCCATTGGTCGTCCCTGCCGAATATTTTCCTTCTACAACCTCCTCCGACAATCTCCAGCGCATACGTCACGTCGTGGGAAAATTTACTCCATGCCGCCAAACTTTGAAGCCCCCAGCGCATCACATAATGACAGATTTGCACTATGCAACGCACGTCTTCCTTTGCAACGGCACTAGCAAGCCACTGCTAACGCCCCCCTACATGGGCACTTTCCTTGTGATCCGACGCAGTCCGAAAGCATTCCTACTAAACATTCATGGCAAAGAAGACTGGGTCTCCATTGATCGTCTAAAACCTGATTATCTCCTGCCAGATAAACCGCCTACATTTCGCCTCTCTAGATCAGGGCGCCCTATTTAACATGTACAGTATGTCATTTTTAGGGGGGAGCCATGTACCAACCGTGTATCACACGATCGTACATAGTTCATTTTGTGTATATATTATGGTTGTATCATCGCTCTTCCCTCGCACTAAAAAGAGCCTGAATAAACATGTCTGTGTTTCTCAACGGTAACGGTGTCAGTTTTAAACATGAATATTCTTGTTGCCTTGAGCTTTTGTATATGAAGGAGAGTGTTCCATAATAAACTCAATCAGTTACTTTTATCCTGTCTTTGAGTCACAACCTTCTGTCGGCCCATCACAGTGTCAATTAAAAAACATTCTGCAGCATCTAAAGGTTGTTTATAGTTTGTTGGGGAAACTTGGCTATATCAAACTTACGACTTTACTGAGAGCTGATAAAAATTCCCCAGTTAATGATTGTTTAAAAGACAGGCTGATGTTCTCATTCGAGATTATGATGAAATCCTCCTTGTGTTTGATATGTAAATTGATGATTCTATGAAAAGTGCTACCAGAGGAAAACGAAGGCACCAATCCAGCATCAGGTCAAAATTTTAGACACCAATCCTGTATCAGGTCAGAAAAGAAAACGCCAATCCAGTATCAGGTCAGAAATGAAAGCACAAATCCAGTAGAGGGTCATAAATAATTACACCAATGCAGTATCAGATCAAAAATAAAAGCACCAATCCAGTATTATGTCAGAAATTATGGTACCATCCCAGTATCAGGTCAGAAATGAAAGCACCGATCCGGTATCTGATCAGAAATAAATTCACCATCCCAGAATCAGGTCAGAAATGAAAGCACCAATCCAGTTTTTGATCAGAAATGAAGGCACCATTCCCGGTATTAGGTCAGAAATAGAAGCACCAATCCAATATCAGATCAGAAATGAAGGCACCAATCAAGTACCATGTCATGAATGAAAGCACTAATAAGGTATCAGATCAAAAATAAAAGCACCAATCAAGTATCACGTCTGAAATGAAGGTACCATCCCAGTACCATGTCAGAAATGAAGGCACCAATCCAGTATCAGATCAGAAATGAAGGCACCAAGCCAGTACCAGGTCATGAATGAAAACACCAATTCATTATCAGATCAGAAACAAAAGCACCAATCGAGTATCAGGTCAGAAATGAAGGCCCCATCACAGTATCAGGTCAGAATTAAAAGCACCAATCCAGCATCTGATCAAAAATGAAGGCACCATCCCTGCATCAGGTTAAAAATAAAAGCACTAATCCAGTATCAGATCATAAATAAAGGCAACATCTCAGTATCAGGTCAAAAATAAAAGCACCAATCCAGTATCAGATCAGAAATGAAGGCACTATTTCATATCAGGTTAGAGATAAAAACACCAATCCAGTATCAGATCAGAAATGAAGGCAACATCTATATATCTGGTCAGAAATAGAAGCACCAATCCAGTATTAGATCAGATATGAAGGCACCATATCAGTATTAGGTCAGAGATAAAGGCACCAATACAGTATTAGATCAGAAATACAGGCAACATCACATTATCAGGTCAGAAACAGAAGCACCAATCCAGTATCAGATCAGAGAGGAAGGCACCATTTCAGTATTAGGTCAGAAATAAAAGCACTAATCGAGTATCAGGTCAGAAATGAAGGCACCATCCCAGCATCACGTCAAAAATAAAAGCACCAATCTAGTATTAGATCGGAAATGAAGGCAACATCTCATTATCAGGTCAGAAATAGAGGCACCAATCCAGTATCAGATCAGAAATGAAGGCAACATCTCGGTATCAGGTTAAAAATAGAAGCACCAATTCAGTACCTGGTCAGAAATTAAGGCACCATCTTAGTATCAGCTCAGAAATGAAAGCAACTATCCAGAATCAGATATAAAATGAGGGCACCTTTCCAATAATACGTCAGAAATAAAAGGACCAATCAAGTATTAAGTCAGAAATGGAAGTACCAATCCAGTATTAGATCAGAAATCAAGACACCATCACAGTATCAGGTCAGAAATAAAAGCACCAATCCAGTATCATATCAGAAATGGCACCATCACAGAATCGGGTCGGAAATAAAAACACAAATCCAGTTTCAGATAAAAAATGAAAACACTAATCGAGTATCTGGCAAACAAAAAACACATCCTAATGAGTATGTTTCTTTCACATAATAATAAAAAGACTGACTTGATCAACAGATTTTTGGCATTAGATTTCATATATATTGTTTCAATTATATTTATCCAATTTTATCAATGCACATTCCTGATTAACGAGATTGAACAAGATATATGTAGACACAGATAAAGGGAAAAAAAAACACAGGATAAAAACTTAAAATACTTTTAGAAATCTGACCAATGGCATGATTCTGGGATCATGATCAGAGTTTCTTTGTGTTTTGTCCGCAACAAAGGCAATGAATCATTTAATCTATCCTTTGTCATGAATGGGTTTATTGTAAAGGGATAATTGATTACCTTTCGAGAATGAACGAAAAATCATATTCAATCTACTTGTAACTGGACGCTATGCTCTAACTATAGATGTGATGTAATTTCATGTGTTTATTTCCTTGCTCGAATACCTTTCCTTAATTTCAACAATATTCATGTGCAGTTTTCAACATCCACCTTTTAAACAACACTACTATCCTTACTCTACTTGTTTTGCGTTTAAATCCAACCCTCCACTGAAGTCGAGTGAACTACTTCTCGGGCGGGTCCATATTAATCATCTAACGAAACATTTTCATTATAACTTATACAACTCTTTGATTGTAGCATCTTCCAAATCATATGATCTTGTGAAAAGTAATGTCTTTAGTTTCTTCTTAAATTCAATTGCTCCCTTTAGTTCCTTCATTTCAGTTGGCAGTTTATTATAGTGTCTAGGCGCACAGTAGCTAAAAGCCCTTTCACCAAATTCACTATTTGTTCTTGGTTCATATAGCCTATGTTTGTCACTCATGTGTCTTGTGTTAACATTTGTTTCTAGTTCTAGTTTATTCAGGCATTCTTTTAGATATTTTGGTTCATTTTGGTTTAGTATCTTAAACGTTAGTAAGAGTAGCTTGTATTCAATTCTCGCGTTTACCGGTAGCCAGTGTAATTTAATTAGTGCAAGGGTAATTCTTTCCCTATTGTGTAGTCCTTTTATTAATCTAGCGGCTCTGTTTTGTACTCTCTGAATTTTCTTCAGCTGATAATTTGGTAAGCCATAGAACAGTGAGTTACAGTAATCAATCCTTGAAAATATGTGGTGATTAATGAGTATGACCATAGATTTTTCATCTAAGTATTCACTAATAAATGCTATGTTTCTAATATGATAGTTACAATTTCTTACCATATTATTTATATGTTCGTTCATTGTCAGTCTATCATCCATGATTACTCCAAGATTCCTGACAGATTTCTTTAGGTCAATGATCGATTGACCTATTTCAATTTTTTGGAAGCATTCGATTCTTTTCATATCTTTTTCATTTCCATTATACATTATACACACACACACACACACACACACACACACACTTATATATATATATATATATATATATATATATATATATATATATATATATATATATATATATATATATATATATATATATATATATATATATATATATATGGGTGTGTGTGTGAGTGTGTGTGTGTGTTAAGAGAGAGAGAGAGAGAGAGAGAGAGAGAGAGAGAGAGAGAGAGAGAGAGAGAGAGAGAGAGAGAGAGAGAGAGAGCAGAAATGTAGGAACAAAAATAGATGGGAGTCAAACTCAAACAAGAAAATGCAGAGACAACAAATAAAAGTTATGGACGAGCCTTTCATCATAATCTCCTCGTATGCCTATTGGCGCAAAGGGCCTCCGTTATATCTCGCCAGTCGTCTTTATCTTGACCTTTTAAATCAATATTCTTTCCATTAATCATCTCCTACTTAAGGCTCCATAGTACTCAGGCATGTATGTCTGGGTCTCCTAACTCTTCTAGTGCCTTTTGAAGCCCAGTTAAATGTTTGAAGAATTAATCTCTTACAGAGTGCGAAGAGCATTCCCAAACTATCTCCATCTACTGCTCACCATGATCTCATCCAATTATGACACTCAAATAATCTCTCTTATAGTTTAATTTCTAATCCTGTCCTGCCATTTAACTCCCAACATTCTTCTGAGGCTTTCATCTCGAATCTACAAAATCTGTTAGATATTATTTCTTTGTCATACTATGACTCATGTTCATACTGTAACTCCAATCTCACTGCAATGATATAAGAGTGTATCCTGGTTTTGATATGTCATTCAGCTGATTCAATTTCCAAATTTTGCTTAACCTAGCAATTGCCCGATTTTCTTATTAAATTATCATCAAACTCCAATTCTTAAGAACCTGTATTAAAGATCATGGTTCCTTCCAATGATAATTTTCATCTTCCATTGCATATTCCGTTCTTATCATCTCTGTCTTTCTTTTATTAATCTTGAACCCAACCTCATGTGATATTTCACACTTTCTGGTAAGCAAGCATTGCAAATCTTGTGATGTTCTGCTGATAAAGACAGCGTCATCTGCATTCTCTAGGTGAGCTAATATCCCCCTTTTAATCAATCCAATCCAATCCTTCTCCACCATCCCCAATTAGTTATTCTATGCATTACAAAATCCCTGAGGAGGATAAACAACATTGGTGACAACCCATTCCTTTGGGGTGGTCCGATGTTCACTGGAAATTCATTTGCTATGCTCATGAGTAGACTTAATCAAATTTACATATATAAGAGAAATTCCATGATAACGAAGCACTCTCCACAAAATTGGCCGATGCACAATATTCAAAGGCTTTTTCATAGTCCACAAATTCCATCAAAAGTGGATTGCTATATTCTACAAATGGCTATACATGAAAAAAAATTAGAATTTGATATATGAAATTTCTACCCTTTTCTTAATCTAGCGTGTTCACATCTCAGCTTTTCATCAATCCTTCTCTTTAGAATAAGCATAATATATATTTTCATGACAAATGGCGTAAGTGTGATGTCTATGTAACTATTGCAATCAGTTAAGTCTGCATTTTTAGGCATTTTCAACAACACTCCTAGCTTCCATTCATCAGATTTGCCTCTAGAGATTATTAATGAATAAACGTATTTAGGACAGACAGTAAGCGTTTCCCCAGGACACAAGACCGAGATTAAAGGAAGGATAAACATGGAATGGAGAGCATTTGGTAAACAAAGAAAAATTATGAAAAGAAAAATGACACTTTCTTTAAAAAGAAAAGTACTTAATTAGATGGTCTTGCCATTATTAACTTATGCATCAGAAAACTGAAGTCTTACTTAAGCCTTAGAACAAAAGCTAGTTACAACTCAAAAGAGCAATTGAAAGAATAATGATAGGAATGAGACACAAAAAGGGTAACATGGATACGAGAGCGAACTAAAGTAGAGGATATTCTAACAACATGTAATATAGAATATATCATAAGAATGACACACAATAGATGGACAGAATGAGTGCTTGAGATTGTAAAAGAAGCAGGAAAAAGGAAGAGAAGACGATGGATTCACAAACTAAGAAAGTTTCCGAGTGTGGACTGGCACAAAGAGATCATAAACTGACTGCAATAGATTAGTAACAGCTGAAAATGAGGATGATGATGATGATGATGATGATTATATATATATATATATATATATATATATATA